>NC_060906.1:20086625-20369125 GCF_014805685.1 Silurus meridionalis
GCACAAAATATATACCAAATAAATCATTTGGTTACATATTTTACAGTTTAGGCAATATTTAAAACTTCACATAGAGTAATCATGATGTACAAAATCATCTTACACACGTTTTAGTTGAACATGTGTTTAGTCAATGTGATATAAACATGATGTGATTCAAAAATTAAGATTTCTAATTATAATATTATTTAAGCAAGAATAAACTTATGCTGCAAGTGATTTATATATATATATATATATATATATATATATATATATATATATATATATATATATATATATATATATATATATATATATATAGGTTGCCCATTTATTTTATTATGGAGCTGTTATCTATTTGCATATTAATGTAGGTGCATTATAAGTTTACCTTAATCTAATTACATTTTTATATTAATGAATGGTCTTTGTGTGATTTATAATATTTTACTAAAGTGTTTGTTACAGTTCCTTATAAATCTATTTGTCAGCACATAATTGCAATCACCTGATTGACTGATTTCTTACACAATTATTTAAGTAGTTTGTTGGCTGAACTCACAATCTTGTTGAAGAAAAAGCATATAGTGCATAAAGCTTCTACAAATAGGATCTGTATTAATGGCTGACTTTAAAAGACTGTAAATATAACTAAAGTCTTACAAAATTATCGGGACTAATTATCGCATAAAAAATCTGACAATGCTCTTTGAAGACTTCAGAGAAAGTAAATCTAGATGGAGAAAAAAGATAACAGTAACTTAATAATGTGCTGTGCAGTTTTTAAAACTATTTAAACATTTACTGCTTAATTGATAGTTGTTAAATTCTTAAAGTTTTCTGCACTGACCAATAAAAGCTTCCCCAAGACGGAAAAACTGAAGGTGACTTATGAAGCCACCTGACTTATGAAGCCATAAGTGGTTCTTCCCAAAATTGTTAACTCAATGTTAAAAGCATCCAATGTCTTCGTAACATTAAACTTGAACTAGGAGGCATAAACTTGTTCTAGCATGACAATGCCCCTGTGGCCAAAGCGAGATCAATGAACATATGGTTTACATGGGTTGAAATGGAAGATCTTGAGTGGCCTTTTCTGACCTTAACACCTAATTAACACATTTGGGATGAATTGGACCCATTAATGCATTTCAGGCCTCCTTACTACCTGATTTTATTATCACCCTTGTGGCTGAATGAGCACAAATCTCCACAAGCACACTCCAAAATCTGGTGAAACACCATCCTAGCAGAGTTGAAGTTATTATAAGAGCAAATGAGGAATAATATAGAATGGTATGTTTAAAAAGCACATACGAATTTTATGGTCAGATGTCTACAAACTTTTGTCCATGTAGTGTATCTTGTAGTTTTTAGTAGTCAATTGGAATAATACGGAAGAACTTTTAATTCATTCCTATTCAATGTCTTCAATGTAAGTTCTAATTATCTAATCTAATTAACTCAGATTGTTGAACATTATTGCAGAGTATTACAGAAAACTCTAGCATTTGGGACTCACCCCTAATATTAATACTAATTAGGACAAGGACAGGTATTTTGTTAATTCTGACAAAAAAGGAAGTGGTAGCTCAGTGGTTGAGATGTTCAATGCCCAGTTGTGACTCCTGGTACCTTGAGCAAGCACCTACGTCCTTTATGCAAAAATCTATTTTACATGACATAAAGGATGCCACATCTTCAGTCGTCTTCTATGTGAATTGATGTGTTACTTACGGGTAAATTTGTATTTTTTTTTCTATGTATGTGACAACAAAACTAAAATGAAAGGGCCAAGGGTGTTCTACAGTATTTTCACTCTCTTGGAAATACAATAGCTGCCAGAATAAACGGCGCCAGACTTTAACTATGTCACTGGAGCCAGTTCTTTTTCCAGGTGGAATTCATTTTCAGCATGCATTTTTAACCGGTCATGCTGTGGAAATAAAAATGTTTGCCCTCCTGATTTCAGGTCCATCTTCCAGAATGGCCACAGAAAGAAGAGTTTTATAGCATTAGTGTTTAACACAGTGGTTGGGGGTAATATATTAGCAGCTTGATGCAATTAATATTAATAGAAATTGTGGTATATTTTTACTTAAATGTATTATGTGGAATTTATTACACTTGTTATGTGTATTTATTGAGGAGGGAAAGTAATGGAATTCTCCCACTGTGGAAGGAAAGCTCTAAAATCGGAAGCAGGGTGTTTAGATGATATGAGCTAAAGCTGGTGTGGTCTGGACAAAATCTAGGTGTAGCGATAGCAACAGATGTTATTGCAGGGGTCATTAAGTCCTCCAAAATGGCCTCCATTTATGTAACCATACAACACTGAATCTTGAATGTGCCCATGAATGTTAAACATTCAGAGGCGTGTATGCCTTTGAAAGTGTTAGTTTAACCAAATATCACACCCTGTCTTCAAGTGTTTGTCTATAATAATAACATTTTGTCAACCCAATCTATTAATAAAATTTTTATTTTGTGGCTGCTCTGGTACGTTTGCATCCAGGATCTATTTCTGCTTACAATCACCAAAGGTTTCTATATATTGTATCTAATCTGGTGTTAAGCCTTTTATATGCATTCATGTTAATGTAGAAATGCAACAGTTTAATGAATATTGAAGCTTTTCAAAAGAGTTTTAATCTCTGGATGTTTGATGATGGTATTAGAACAGGACAAGACCTAGCAACCTAGCTGTTAGCTGCCCTTGAAAATTGCAAAATTTAAAAGCCAGTTACTGGCATACCCTGACAATGTGCTGAAAGAAATAGAAGACCCAGTGGTTGCAAAAACAATTCGATAAAAGGTTGTGTGTAGATTTTTATGCAAATGTAAGTATGTGCACCTGTTTGAAAGCTGCAAAGTTTATATTGCACAAAGACTCAACATTCCTAATAAATGCATGTGGATAATATACTGTGTTTTGGCTTTGGAAACAAGGTATCATTATCCTTTGTCCACAGCAAAGCTCCAGGTTCTTTGTCTACGTGTGTTGGATGACTTCTAGTGGGTAACTGGTTTACGCATTAAAAACCTTACAATGTGCTTAAAAAACTTCAGTGAGAGTAAATCCAGATAGAGAAAAAAAGATATCAGTTACTTATCAATGTGTTCTGCAGTTTTTTATATATATATATATATATTCACTGGATAGCTGTTGATTGTCCAATTTAGAAGTTCTTTGTCTTTTTTTCTTCTTCAAACATTTACTCTTGCAAACTTACTCTTAAATGATTGCTGA
Source organism: Silurus meridionalis (assembly GCF_014805685.1). Classification (NCBI taxonomy): domain Eukaryota; kingdom Metazoa; phylum Chordata; class Actinopteri; order Siluriformes; family Siluridae; genus Silurus; species Silurus meridionalis. The sequence goes on from NC_060906.1 coordinate 20,089,858, forward strand.
AAAGGTAGGATAATTAGATAGACCTTCCAAAACCTTCCAAATAACTTTATGGTGCTAGATCATATCATAACTGATATCTCTTTTTTAAATTTTAAGTTTAATATATTATATATTTTATCTTAAAAGTACACTTTCTGTTGCTCATCTGAATGACCAATTAAGAACATTATTAATCAACTCTTAGGGGGTAAATGTTCCTTGTAGCTTTTTGCATGATTAATAGTTGTAGCATCAATTTATTACATATAGGAATATAGGGACATCTTCTGTTGCATAAGAAAAATGTTCCTCATTTGTTCTTTGTATAATTAATGGTTCTTAACTTCTCAGAAATTATCTACCTTTGAGAAGCTTTTTGGAATCAAATTCCAAGCAAGGATTCTATACAGAACGTCTAAGGATTCCCCCAATAGACAAATAAAGGGTACTCTGAGAAGGAATATCCCTTATGGATTCTGAGGTTCCTAAAGATGCTAAGAAACCTTTTTTTCTCTAAAAAATTACATTTTACATTATCCATTACATTTATTATCCTAAAAAAAGAAAGAAAAACAAGTGAGAAATGAAAATGTTTCTATATACTAGTTATAGAAACCCTAGTTATACTACTATAACTAGGGTTTCCCATGTCTTCTGAGGAATATTTGAGGTTTGGATACTTAATGGCGCTCAGTTATTCGAAGATGTTCTACATTTAGGAACATTTAGGAATAACAAGGCAAAGAATCTTTATTTATATGCTTTCTTTTTTTTGAAGGGTATGTTGTACATGTAATAGTTTTAAGCTTCCTAAGGAATTCTTCCTTTAACATCATTTTCAGAAAATGTTTAATATAGAGCCAATATATTTTTATTACATTTCCTGTGGGTTCTTTGCATTGATTTTTGCATGGGGTTCCCAGCTACACAAGGTTCCTGAAGGGTTTCACCTATAGGGACATTTTCTGTAAATCTCTATATAGTGTTTTAGGGTTTCTCTGAGTGACAAAAAATAAAAATTTTTTTGGACACTTTCAAAAAGACTCATTGGGTTTTTAGCTTTGGGACTTCAAAAGATTCTATAAAAAATCACTTAAACCAAAGAATCTTTTGGTACAATCCTACCAACAGGGTTTCTCAAGAAATATTTGAACAGGTAGGAGTTTCCCAGGAATCATTGAAGTCAAGAAATGTCAAGGAGAAATAACTTCTCCTTGACATTTAACATCTGCCCTCCCACACACAGGGGAGGAAATGTCCTGGACCTGGTTTTCACTTAACATACCTCAGCTACAAACGTGACTGCTACCCCACTTTAAATTTCTGATCATCACCTGGTTTCCTTTACAATCACTCTTTCTATCCTACCTATAAACAATTTCCAACATCTCTCTCTTATCAATCATGACCTCCACTCTATCTCTCCCTCCTCTGTAGCTTCCTGTACTCTTTCATCTCTACCCGATCCTGACTCCTTTGCCTCTCTACCCTTCGACTTTGCCACTGACTATTTCCTCTCCTCTCTTTCCTCAAACATAGACCTCCTCTGCCCCTTGACCACAAACCCAAAAAGAGTTTTTGTCCCACCCCCTGGCTTGGGGTCTTGTGCAGCAATCGGCGAGGACTCAGATTAGCAGAGAGGAAGTGGAAAAAAAATCACAACTTGATGACTAAACTGTCTTAACCAACTAACAACTTAACCAACTGTCTGTTCATGTCTTACAGAACAATCTCCATGATCCAAACCAGTCTGACTTTAAAGCGGCACATTCCACAGCCCTTTTGGCTGTCTCTGAGAAACTACATGCTGCTCAATCAGCCAACCTGTCATCTGTACTAATCCTCTTTGCCCTTTCATCAGCATTTAACATAGTCAACCACAAGACTCTCTTGTCTACACTCAGGAGCCTCGGTATTCATGGAGCAGCATGGGAATGGTTTGCTTAATAACTGGAAGGTTGCTCATACCAGGTAACATGGAGGGGGTCCACATCTGCCCCGTGCAGACTCTCCACTGGTGCCCCACAAGGCTCAGTACTTCCCTCCTTTTCTCCGTCTATACCCACTCTATTGGTGACGTCATATACTCACATGGGTTTTCTTACCACTGGTATGCTGATGACACTTAACTCATTTTTTCTTTCCTCAGATACCACAGCTTCTGCTCTGATCTTGGCATGCTTGACGGACATATCTTTATGGATGAGTGCTCATTGATTAATACTTAACCCCAGCAAACAGAACTGCTGGTCATCCTAGGTGATTTATCTCCAGGCCAAGATCTCCGAATAACTTTTCATGACTCTCTGCTCTCCCCTTCAGCCAATGATCACAACCCAGGTGCTTGTTCAGTCTCTTTTCATTTCGAGACTGGACTACTGCAACTCTCTGCTGGCAGGTCTTCCCCTGAACGTTAATTGTCCACTGCAAATAATCCAAAAAGCGACTTGTGTTTAATCTGTTTAAGTTCTCCCACATCACCCCACTGCTGCGCTCCTTCCACTGGCTTTCAGTAACTGCACATATCAGATTAAAAACACTGATTCTTGCCTACAAGGCCAAAAATGGACCAACACCATCATACCTCAAAGACCTCATCACACCTCGCACTGCACCACGCTGTCTGAGATCCTCCAGCACTGCTCAACTGGTATCACCTTCTCTTAGGGTAAAAGGTAAGTATACTTTATAGCTTTTCTCTATTCTGGCTCCAAGGTGGTGGAATGAACTTTCCCTAGATGTCCAAACAGCAAAGTCCCTGGCTATCTTCAAGCGTAGGTTGAAGACTTACCTCTTACTGAAACACTTAAATTAGCACTTTCCAAGTTTGCGTTGTAGGCTGATTTATCTTAAGTTCTAGCATACCAGTGTAGATTTATTCATTGCTAGAGAACTAAATCACTTTGTACGTCGCTCTGGACAAGGGTGTCTGCTAAATGATGCAAATGTAAATGTAAATATAAATGAAATACTTTTGCAAGGAGAAACAATGAGTCTATGTTTTTTAATATAGATTAATGTCACTTTTTGGGTTTATTTTTTTTCTAAAATTGTTCTTCTTCAAAATATTTTTAGATAATGTGTCTGCCATTTTTTTCACAGTTCCTTGCCCTACTTTAAAGTTCATAAAAAGTTAAGAGTTCTAGAAAATCATTTTATTTCAAAGATGAACACAAACACACCCTTACACACACACACACACACACACACACACACACACACACACACAGACAGAAAACCAACCACAGAGCACTTTTGTTAATCATAACCAGAGGAAAGCGCTGGCGGCACAGCAGCATGAATCTCAGGACATTTTATTGGTCCTATCTTCACAAAACAAACACTTTTCCAATGTTTTTATCTGAATATTCCACCCTGGATCATGTATTTCTCCCTGTGGATCAACTTTTCACTACTATAAGCAGAATAACATTCCACTAAATACAGCATTAAGCCTTTAGTATGCAGACTTTGGTCTTATTTGAATGTGAATTCATGTGAATTTATGTCAATAGCATCCTTGTTCAGTTGTTAAAAAGACTTGTTTTGGTTCTAAGATGTTTGCCTTCAAAAGAAACAAAAGAAAGAAGCAGATCTTTCTGATGCCACACAGAAATTCGGTTCAACTAGTGCTTAGATGCCGAATGTCACAGCACAGCGGTTTAAATATGCAGAGCCGACAGTACTGTTCTCACTCTCACGGCTGTGTAAACACTTTCTCTCCACCTTTAGCCAATGAGTCAGTGCCACCACACCTTTGGCATCCTGCACTTTAGTCGTCATCTATTTTTAACACGTCTTGAAGTAATAAACATATGACGTCTATGTTATTAGACCAGTGCAGTGGATAAAGTGCTGGACTCCCAGAACGGACAAGCTAAAGGATGCAGAGGAAAATTCACCAAAACACTGCTAAATCAAATGATTATTTATGCTTGTCAATAATTTGCTTGCCATATTTGGGTAACTGAATGGTTAAGGTTCATATACTGGTGTCTGATGACCACACAAGAATTTAATGTGTCTAAATGAATAATTCCACATTAAATTCAAATGCAGTCAATTAGTCAGGACATTTGTTGCTGGCAGTTTAGTTTATTATTATGTTTCAAATATTAATACAAAATTTATTGTGATTTTGAACACATTTTACTGAATATTCTGGTATTATTCCAGGTAATTTACTGTTACGCTCAACTTAATTCTGTGTCTTTATTTATATTTAACCTTTATTAAACTGTAACATGAGGGTGAATGAGACGGGACATGTGTTTTTTATCATAAATATATCGGGCAACAGCAAAATAGTGCATACACAGTGCATACAGCCAAACAAAGATAATCCATCATTAGAACCAAGTAAAACAGACATGATTTAAGAAAGAAGAGACCACAAACTTTTACCTAAGAGCACAAATAAACTTTGCCCCGATACATTGAAGCAACAGGGTAAACATAAGCTAAAAAACTCCAAACTGGTAAACACAGTGAGCAACAACTCCAAACAGGTGAACACAGTGAGCAACAATGATGTGCAGGTTCTACATATCCATCTCTAGGTTAAGTATGTAACCCTCGTTCCCTGAGGGAACGAGACACTGCGTCAAAATGCTTTGGGAACGTCTTGCGTTGTCCACACTCTGAATCACGTGTGAAATCCGCCCAATAGGCAAGTAAACCAGCAAGCTACAAAATGACCGAGCGATGGTAGCGACATTAGCTTCTAAAAAAAGAGAAGGTAGGTGCTGCAGGGATGCAGGGAGTATGGCCTCTTGACACAGCGTCTCATTCCCTCAGGGAAATAGGGTTACATACGTAACCTAGAGATTTTCCCTTTCAGGAGCTCCAGCTGGGTCGAAGCGCTGTGGGAACAAGTGTCCAATCATGGCATACTGACCAGTCCCTGCCTAGTGTGTCTGAGAACCACCAGCATGCAGGACAGAGGAGTGAGGTCGTGGTTGTAAAACCTGATGAAGGTCAAAGGGGTGGACCAGCCCGCAGCATTACATATGTCCTGTAGGGGACCCCGCCCCCTCCCCCGGGGACAAGACCGTATAGGCCGCCATACTCCGTGTTGAATGAGCCTTGACTTTAAAAGTAGTGGGAAGACCAGAGGATCGATATCTCCACGGACTTGTTTTGTGGAGATATGTATCCAGTGCTCGCACTGGACACAGTTGATTTTGCTTCTCCTGGTCTGGGGCTAAGAAAGGAGGAGGGCAGAATGCCCGGAAAATGACAGGTTGTGAGGGAGCCGTGACACCTTAAGCACATACCCAGGTTTAGGGGAGAGAAAAGCACTGGCCATGCCGGGATAAATTCCAGGGGAGACGGTGTCACAGACAGAGCCTGTAGGTCCCCGACCCTCTTAAGGCAGGATATCACCAACAGAAAGGCGGTCTTTACTGACAGGTACCTAAGGGCCACCTCAGCCAAAGGTTTGAAGGGGGCTCAGATAGAACTGCCAACACAACGACCTAATCCCACACAGGCACTCTGGGTCGTATCCCGGGCGTCAGCCTTCAGGTGGCGCATAGGAAACGTGTCACGAGAGGGTGTTTCCCCAGTGACTGCCCCGCAGGCGGGGTAAAATAAGCAGCAATAGCGGACACGTAAATCTTTAGGGTGGACAGGGCCAAACCTGTGGCAAACTGTTCCAGAACGTCTAACTGGTGGTGCTCACACCACGTGATAAACAACTGCCATCTAGCGGCATACAAGCTCCTCATGGAGGGAGCTCTGGAATGGAGGATGGTCTCAACTACCTCAGTAGAGAGACCAGCTGCTAGAAACTGTGCCCCCTCAGGGGCCACAGCCATAGATTCCATAACTCTGGGCAGGGGTGAACTAGGGTTTTCCCTGCCTGCAAGAAGAGATCCCTTCTGGTAGGAATTTCCCAAGGAGGTCTCTCGAGGAGGGACAGCAGGTCCGTAAACCACGGTTTTCCCGTGCCACTAGGAGGAGACATACTCCTTCCTGGAGGATTCTCTCCAGAACTCCCGGGAGCAGCGCGATAGGAGGGAAGGCATACAGACGTAGCCTCGACCAGCATGGTACGGACCAGCACATGGTGATCTCTCAGGTCTCAGAGGAAGTGTTTGAGTGCTATAAGCACAGCCATCATCTTCAGGCAGTTTATGTGCCATGAACAAGGTAGCTCATTCCACCGACCTTGGGCAGATCGGGCACTCATGACTCGTGAGGGAGGCATTCATCATTACTGTTACACTATGACAAGGCGCTCCCAAGACGGGGCCTCGAGACAGGAACGTGTGTTTTCTCCATATATATAAGGTTTGAAGAGCTTGTCTCAAGACCTTGATAGTACGGAGTGGGCTGCCCCCTCGGGAGAACCCTCTGTCTCTGGGCCACCACTCATATGGACTCATATGGAGGAGGCCAAGTGGAATTACGTTGGACGCTGCCACAATGAGACCCAGCAGCCTCTGGAACTGCTTCACAGTGAGTGGTTGGCCTTCTCTTACTCTCCCGACTGATGTGAGAATTGCTGCGATCCGGGCGGGGGACAATTGTGCCTGCAACACGGTTGAGTCCCATACTACGCCCAAGAAGGTGGTTCTCTGCAACAGAGAAAGCACACTCTTCCCTGTGTTTAGTCTTAACCCCAGCTCCTTAATGCAGGCGAGAACGACATCTCGATGCCAGACCGATTAAAGATCTGATCGAGCTAATATCAACCAGTTGTCGATATAATTCAGAATGAGGATGCCCTGAAGCCTTAGCGGGGCTAGAGCCGCACTCATGCACTTTGTGAAGGTGCAGGGTGAGATTACTAGGCCGAAGGGGAGGACCCGATATTGGTAAGCTTCGCCCCTGAAAGCAAACCTCAGGCACCTACTGTGAGCAGGAAGCATGGCTGTGTGAAAATAGGCGTCCCTTAGATCTATTGTGACAAATCAGTCTTTGGACTTGATCTGAGAGCGGAGAGTGCGTATAGCCACATATTTCACACGTGATTCAGAGCGTTTCGATGCAGCTTGAGTTCCTGAAAGGGAACTACATTGAGTTGCTGTTATCTTTTGGCCCAGTTAACTATGGCCCAGTTATATCATAGACACTTATTGGTTAAAGCCCAGAACATTTTGTTAGATGATTTCCATCCTATGGATCATGACTTTCACCTCCTCACTTCTGGCATTTGGTATAAAATTCCTATTAATAATAAATGAATGTTCTTTAGACATTCATTTATCCCCTCAGCTGTAAAGTTTTCAATTTAAGAGAAATAGCTCTTAGGAGGAAACTGGATGTTTCTACTGTGTCTTATGTCTTATATATATGCTTGTATGCTGCAGCTAAATTGTCTTCGGGAAATAAATAAAGATTAAGTGAACAGATCAGTTAAAAAGAGTTGCAGAGATCTTACTAAAATTTAAAGATCAATAACAAAACAAAGAAAAGCAAGGTAGCTGTGCTCCATTTGTTGGAACAGAAATACATGCTAAGAGGAGGAATTTAGCACATTCTTTAAAGATTTTACATTACAAGTTCTCACAGTCAAGTGTTTGTCCCTGTAGTTACCCACATGTGAAATAAAATGCTGATGTAAACCTACAAACCCAGAGATGTTTCAGCCCATGGCAACTTGAAGGCACTTTTAAAACCCCACACTATACCATGTCCCTCTTGGGCCTTGTGAAATAGCTTGATGGAACATGCCATCCTTTAGGACACAAGAAAGGCCAGCATCAAGACTATTTGTGACCAGCTGGTGGATCAAACTTCACCCAGATTTGTATTGAGTCACTGCCCCTGATTCCAAACAAAAACTAAAGACCTACATCTTTTGTAAACATTTAAATGTCTATTAATTGTATTATATTTATACACTACAAATATACACCTGCACTGTATTTGCTGTTGAAATTGCTTGTACTAACAGTACACAGTGTGTAAGCTTGATCATATTTTCTTATCCTGACTTACGCTATACTGCCAAAGGTTTGCGGACACCTGGTCACAATTACGGTATGTGTTTTTTTGAGCCTTGCATTCCACATTTAGTCCCAATTTGCTCCTATAATTTCTTCTACTTTTCTGGGAAGATGTTCCACTAAATTTTAGATGGTGCTTGTGGAGATTTGTGTTCATTCAGGCACAAGGGTGTTAGTAAAGTCAGGTACTTGGGGTGCAGTCAGCTTTTCGATTCATTCCAAAGGTGTGTTCAGTAGGATTGAGGTCAAAGCTCTATAGCAGGAGATCTTCAACTCAAACTCATGCATATCTTCCTGGATTTTGCTTTGTGCACATGGGTATTGTAATGCTGGAACATGTTTCGATCTCCTAGTTCAAGTGAAGGGAAAGTTTCATGCTACTGCATCCAAAGACATCCTATACAATTGTGTGCCTTCAGCTTTGCAATAACAGTTTGGGATTCTTTGTCTACTGGTATTAGAGACTGTTTTATGTACACTATTTGCATTTAAAGGACCAGAAAGTGCAAGGAAGTTTACATGCCTTTCACAAAGTCCATGAAATTCCACAGTTTCTAAAATTAAGAACAAATGTGCTCTACTTGCTGCCTAAATTTTAGATCTATATAAAATACAATTTTCAGCAGATTGTTGTTATCCATGTTGTGGTAAACAAAGACTGACAATGTTTTCACCATGATGTGTTTTATCAAAACTACATAAAAATGCCCTCCAAAAATGATTAAGTGATAGCATAGTTTTGACAAAGTTTTTTGTGATTAGCATTTATTTATGAGGTACTGAATAAATAAAAATAGCTGTACATTACAAGGTAATGTAAAATATAATGTAAACAGAGGATAAAATCCTTCAATTTTAAGGAAGCACAAAGACATGCTGTTTATTCAGGGTATGTGTCAGAACCTAATATTAACCTCCAAAACACCACACTTCTGATTGAAAGGTTGTTTGTTCAAATCCCAAAACTGCTAATAATGGCACTAATTTTATCATCTATTATCCATCAACTGCTCAATTGGATGTATAAGGTTATTGTAAGTCACTTTGCATGAGTGTCTACCAAATACCATACATGTGTATGTTGTAAAATTGTTATTGCTATTATATTGCTATTATAGTGATTTGAGCTTATGCTAGTTTTACATGTCTGTGTAGCTAAAAGTCTGCTACTTATTTTTTCTTCGTCATAAAGACTAAACTGTTATGTAGTTTATGGTCACATTCAGTTACAGATTAACAGAATATATTATCTGCAGTCAAAAGTGTAATCAGATAATTGATCAAATGTTTTGTGTGCATTCTACTCAGATTTCAAGTGCATGGTTTTTGTAGCCAGGTTAAATGCAATCTGTTACTAATCAGTGAGTTTTATTCTAGTCTTGTTTTGAAGCAGGACATTTCATAATCTGTTGCTGGCTGCTAAAATCCATCCTTTTGACAAAGGCACTGGGCGAATCGCTGCTGCAAGAAACACAACATAAAAAATATATTTGGAGGTTTTCCACTTTATCACTTCTGTATTAAAACTAACATTCAGCCAAACTGAAATCCAGCCAAGTTCCTTTTACCACATGTAGAATAACTGAGTAGTTGAAGTTTATTATCCTCAGTCAGATTTAGAGCCCAGTACACGAATGTTCTCAAGGTTTGGGCTAAAAGCCATTACGATATGGTCTCCGGTGCACAGCTGCTCTGAAAGACACCTATAATTTTCAACTCTAGCTTTTATGTCTAATGACGTCTAAAGCCCCTCTTTAATCTGTTTAAAGTGCCTGCAGTGTGAACAGGTCAAGGCCACACACTGAGACGTTCCTTTTGGAAACTAATTCATATTTGCTCATGTATGCTTTTTAAGTGCCTATACTACGAATATTGAGCACAGTATTGTGTCTGAGATCAGGTCAACAATATATTCTAACTGTAATATTTTAGGGCAAATCATGCAAAAAAAATCCCATGTGCACAATGGCAAATTTATTGAAATTCAATAACCTCTGGAAAGCCACTGGAAAGTTTTTCAGTATTGTTTCAACCACAGAAATGAAAATTTGAACTGGAAAAAGAAAAAGAAATGATTTTTGACTGGAATAAAAACAGCCTCACCCAAATCTTTGGTGTTTTAGTTAGTCTCTTTGGGAGAAAAGAGAGGGTTCCCCTTTCAGAAACGGTTCCAATTAGACCTGTATCGAAAGACTGGGAAAAATTCCCCTCCCCCAACAGTTAGTGATTTGCTCAACTGTTAAACGAAACCTTCAGAAACTCCTTTTTTCCGAGTCTGTCTGCATTCTCTGGTTTTGATTTGTCCACTAACTGTTCAAAGAAACCTTAAGAACCGATTATACCCCTTCTTTTCCAAGAGTATCAAATAAATGATTTTGATTTACCCAATTATCACCCAAAGAGTTCCTTGCATGTATGTGATCTCACACAAGAAAACAAGACAGCTATAATAATGACATTTGCTTGAATCACTTCCTTCTTCTAAGGCTGTAACTAGAAATTGTTGCTAGCTAGTTTCCCACCCAAATTCTGATTAGCAGAATGAATTATATTCAGTAGCATTCTGTATTTATAATTGTCAGTCCACTTGGTTCAGGGAAGCACAAAACCGTTGCTGTTTATCTCACAGTACTTTGACACACCAGTTCACACCAGTTCAGACTTTTAAGATGTTGAAGAAAATGGCTCTGCCTGAAGGACAGAGTTGGCAAAAGCGAAATTGTAAAGCGAATTTTGTTTTCAGTTTCTGTTTACATTGTTTTAGGGGCAGTACAACATACATAAAGAAAAGTGCACTCTGCCCTCAACATACATGCATATATACTCACAGATGCATACTGGATCTTGCTGCCGTTGACTGCCAGATAAGACTTGTGGCATCTTGGCTGACCACAAAAACACATGATTTGGCAGTGACACCATTCTGCAGAGAAATCTATAAAAAACTTGCTTTTTTATTTAAATTCTGTATTTGATATTTTTGAAGAAGACTACAGTATTGTGTAATAGTTTAACTGCAGTAAATATTTAACCTTTACAGCAGTATTTATGAAGCTGTGCTCCCAGGAGTTTCCTGGAATTTGTAAAAAAAATACTGTTATTTTCCTGACTTGCAAATATACAGCAATTTTCTCTCTTTACTTACCACTTACTTACTTTCCCACAGTATACTGGAATCTGTGCAGCTGGTAGTTTCTGTAGATTTATAGCAGTATACTGGCAGGATTGGCTTCCCGACATTCCCGGCCTCATTTCCAGTCATAGTTAGACACAATAATCACTTGCCATTTGTTTTGTTTGCCAGCAATTTTAAATATTCCAACTGTAAAACCCATAAAATGTTGTCTGTTGAGCTACATCACTAGAGAATATTACTCTAAAACATTTTTGCTGTGGTAGTTCAGAGGAAAATACAGTCCGGTTCCTACAATCCTGTAATACAGACGTTATGTCAGTCTTCCTGAATTAAGAGTATCGCTTATTTACCTACTGTACATACTGTATATTTTAACAAGTTAATAGTTACATAACAGTCACAGTTACATAACTTTCGGAGTGCTATGCTGTAAAAGGAATAGAAGGCCCAGTGTCACTCAATAGACAGCTTGTTCTGTAAACTGTGAGACACTTCCCCAGCAGAAAATAATTCTGTCACTGAGCACAGTTCCCATAAACTAACTCTGATGCACAACAGACTGAGGGGAGACAGCAGAGGCGTTTTAATGGCAGGAGCCCCTTGGCACAGTTCTCTCAATGCAATTAGAGAAGAATGGAAGCGTGGGTCCAAACAGAGGGATCTGGCTTACTCTGATTTTCTGCTGAGTTAATCATCTGTGGTTGACTATAAGGAACTGGAGGTGAGGGGAGGGCAGGACACAACTGGCAACCCAAACTAACATAGTCCATATGGTGCCACAGAAGTGAGGAAGGTCAAGAGCTGTTACTACAGCTGCATGTAGCGGAAACTTATTTTTTTTCTTTTTGTTACTCCCTATGATATGCAAGATATATCAACTTTGTGTCACAAAGCCTATAATGTAGGACTAAATGAGCATTATTAGTGGGTGTGAGTGTCTAGAGATCAGACAGGGGAGGATAGAAGAGACATTGTTTTCTCTTTGCACCACACCTTGGTTATTTTGGCCTCCACACCACCAAATACACAAGACAAAAAATGTCTGGAGATTCAGAATCAGTTCTTAAAATGTTAATGTGCATGACCTAATCCTAAAAGAACCTAATCTGTTCTGCATTAAACACTATTTAGCAAATATGCATAAATGTGCTGATGGATACATTGTATGATTTGGAAAGAGAATGCAGAAAAGAGAAAAGAATATTCAGACTTCTTTCGTCTGAAATTTCTATACAAAATAAGCGAACAAGAATGTGTGTAGGAAAACAGGATACCCTTCAGGGCTGAGCTTAAATGCCATTTGTTCCAACAAGCACACTGTGATTAGCATGTAGCATGCTAGCCTTGAACCATATAAACCATTCTGTGCCCGAAAAGAAGTAGCCACCCTGGATTTAGTATAAGTAAACCCAATCCCTGGTAATAAAGAAGAAAATGTATCAGCTCATATTCATATATATAAGACTTTTACAGTCTGGATAGCACCAGAGTGGTGTTGAACTACACTTTTCATCAGCCTCAGTGTGTCACATGTTTTCTATCACTTTCACCCGTGTCTCTTTTTACCCTTATCATCAATGTTCTTGTCATTCAACACCTGATTTTCAAACTTCTGTGGGTGTTGCATGCTTGTATTATGGATGTTTTTGCCTATATTTTTTTAGTTCTGGTTCTCGTCTTTTCTGTTTTGAATAGCTTTCTGCATTGTACTTAAAAAAAGATTGCACTAGCATCTGCATCCTCTACAATTCCCTGACAAGAAGACTAACCTTGATTCAAGTCATAGAATTTAAGTTAATTTGATTTATGGATTACTTTGTCAACTACCAATCACTTATGTATTTCAATTTCCATCCACTTTTTTTATTTTACTGTTGTGAAATACAGTTGCTTTCATAATAAATTCATTAACTAAGTTATATTATGAAAAATGAAACCAGTCGTTTAATTATGAATGCCACTGTATCAAAGGATGGTGGTTGCAATGGCTCAAATGGTTAGCTCTTTTGACCTGAGCCTTTTCTTTTAATGCTATGCAAAACTTTGACAGATCTAAATGTATATTCTGTCATTCTAAAATGTCATTTTGGTTTCTTTGCATGATGTGCCTAGGGTCTTTGTTTTCTATAAAAAAATAATTTTTGGTTCATCTTAATTCACATCAAATTCTCCTTATTTTGTAATTCAACTCTTCCTAAATGTGTTTTTTTTTTTTTTTTTTCAAGAACTGTCAGTTTGCTATTTTTGTCAGCTGTAAGATGTGTAATACCTTCCTAGCTTAATGTGACTTCTTTACACAGTCACTGTTATGCTCTGATTAAGTTGGTGAATAGTTTTTTGCCTCAGTAAAATGTGAAAATGTCTGCTGTACATATGTCACATTAGGAATTTAAATACAAATGTAAAATGTTAAAACTTATTTCAAAAGAATGAAGAAATATTTAGTAGAACATTTGTGAAGGATTTTCCAGTCTGCCACACAAATGGCAATTACACATATAACAGTCACTGGTTAGAAATACCATACAATGAATGCTCAATAGACAGTCCTAAATAAAATGTCTTGCTGTGCTTTGCATGGGTAGAAATGTTCTATCCCACCTACATACAGTACATAAACAAAAAACCTGCTCAGATAGCAAAAGAGTGGAGTCCAATGCTGGCACGCACTTCCTACTGTCATCTGGCTCACAAGCCACCATGGAAACATCATGATTAAGTCATATGCATCTGTCTGCCACAAATCAGGCCTGGTAAGACATGGTATGGAGCAAAACTTGAATCTGGGTCACCTGTAGACTACAGCCGAAATGCTGCTCAAGAATTAGATATGGTTTGGTTTACTGGGAACAAATGTTCTAATGGAAACTACTTTACTGAACTTTACTTGACTGGATTTCAAATATCAAAAACCAATGAAGCTACTTAAATTTAACACACGTTTGGCAAATGATGCACTTGAAATGACCATCACTGGACAATATGCATTTTAAACTATACAGCATTTTTTTTGTAGTAAAGTACACTGTATGTAAATAATGAGGCAGTTTTCTCCAAAATAGAAAACAAAAGTTTTTAAGTTGTAACGTCTGTGTTTTTAGGAGTTTTCTATCTCTATTATGTGTCCCATATCATACCACATCAAGTTCATAGCTTGTTCCTGAACGGCCCAAAAACAATGCAGTGTAGCCAAGTTCAATACACTGACTAGATTTTTATGATTTAGCTCTTTTGTATATACTAATGGTAATGGCATATTCAGTGGGACATTTGTGAACATAATTTTTATTGCCAGCCTTTGCATTATAACCTTAGTATTTGTGCCATATGTTTTTTTTTCTTTTAAAAAAGATATGTAGTCCCCAACTTACAATAGAGATACGTTATAAGGACACCATCGTAACTTTAAAATATAGTAAGTCGAGACATGGCCTAGCTTACCCAGGAATTTTAAAGAATGATGATCAGTATTGGGTAGTATGGTAGCAAGTGGAGGGAGGAGCCGGACGCACTCTATTTCAGTGTTCAATGGAGAATTAAAGGTAAGAGACAATAGTTAAAACTGGTCTTCTATACAACAAAAGCACAACTTAAAGAACTGAACTCTGTTGACCACTACCAAGAATAAGGCAACTTACATATCTTATAGGATATACACATATAACTTCAAATATTTTTTATTTTATTGTATCGCTATTGTCAGAATGGTAAGTCATAAGTTGGGAATTACCTATACTTTGGATACATTGGAATTTCTTACTGAAAGGTTGTGAGTTTAAATCCCAGCACCACCAAGCTCCCACACCTTGGCCTTTGACATAATTGTAAGTTGCTCTGGATACGGACATGTGCCAAATGTCATACATTTAAATGAACAGTGTATAATTGGGCCATTCCATCCCTATGTAGCACTAACCATATGTAGCATGTTGTCTAAAAATCACTTACAGTTCATTTATAGTTAAAACAGCCTAGAAGAAGTAAGGCTCCTTCAAGAGAACAGATGACTTTAAACCAAAAATGGCCAATGTTATGTACATAAGGATTGATGTGTGTGTATTATGGGAACTTAATGTGGTCAAAATCTTAGCAATCACAGTGACCCAAATGCACCCAACCATGGCTAATGCATGAACAAGTTTTAGTTTTGGCACAACGATGGCCCATTTGGAAGTTCACATCAAGTCTGAGATGTGGTTCCACTAATGCTGAATTGTAGCTCAATTCTGGCAGCCAAATTTGGATGGAATGTATGTGGGCCAGATGAAAGTGTTCCAGCACTGGGCCATCATTCACTATCTGCTTTGTATATGAACAGCCCTTTCACCATCAAATAAAACACTTCTAAAACACTTGTGGTATCCTGTATTCAAATCCAGACCTATTTGTCCAGACTGAAAAAGTTGCTGAATAAAATAGCATCTATACAAACTACACAAAGAATGAGTAAGTCTGCATTGTTTCACAATGAATAGCAATAAAAAGGCTTCCTATCCAGCCCGGGAATGACTTCCATACTACGGAAACAAAATTGTTGCTTCTTTCTGACTTTCCCCAAAAACCACACTGAGTTCCGACTCTTATGCAACCCGCATACTGCCTCTTGCTTTAGTACTTTCCAAGTGATTTACATCAGTGGAAGAGATCAGGCGAAACTTCAGCCTTACACACAGTATAATAAAACCTGACTATTGGGGCTTGTTATGAACAATGAGGGGCCTAAATGAGTTTGTTTTGAAAAATCTCAAAGTACTACCAGCTGACAAACATGTAAAGAACGATGTTTATCTGAGTTGCACAAATGGTTCTTGCTTATGAAAAACGAGATCCAAAGTCAAATCCAAAAGCAACATTGCCAAGCAAATGTTCAGTGATTTAGTCAGAGCCAAGAGCTTCTGGATAGCAGGAAGCTATCACATGACTGAAGCTGTGCTTCCAGATTTCAACTGACAGCTAACCTGTTTCCCTCATGCCACATGCTCAGCAGGAAAGAAATTCTTGTGTTATGAACTGTAAAGTTTGAGCTGATCTAGTTCAATCAGAGTACATTTCATATGGTTAGCATGCTTTGTCTCGGGTACGATTCTGTATCCTGAACATTCAGATGGCACAGCATCATCATTTAAGAAGGACATTTTAGAACAAATTAGAGTGAGGGAAGAAACATAAATATTGTTCCAGTGAATATGACATGCCAATGGAGAAAAGCTGCTCGTCTGTGCACCAACTGGAGAAGCTTACTTAACTTCTGCTGTTTTACAGGCCTCTGGTGTGAATCGGCGGGAGGAAGTATGCTAAATAAAGTGTGGAAAGGGTACGAAATGCATTTGGAAATCATAAAATTTAGCTTTCATATGGGAAAGGAATTTTTTTTTATTGTAGCAGGTCAACACGATTAAAATGGTCAAATATTTTTATATTTCCACTGTCATCTGTGGAGCTATATTGATCTCTCATGAACCACAGATCTCCATATGTTCACCAAAAGCTTATCACAACTGCAGATGTTCAATGACTAATTGGTAAAACATTGATTATACCAAGTACAGATCATCTTAATTTGCTATCAATAGATATTTTACAGCCCTAGAGTTATTTAGAGTACATGTAAAGAATACATAAAAAAATCTTATAATTGTAAAATGGAATAAATATAACTTGCAAAATAATTTCAAATAACAACTCTTGTGAATGCAGAAGTATTCAGTCTTGCTGCTGATACCACTAAATGGCATCAGGAAGATTCTTGGAGATCCATACTAATGTCCAGTAGCTGTTTGTGTGGATGGCCTCCTCTATGCAGTGTCAGGGTTGTGCTATATTTTAATAATTGATTTTAATGATGCTTGACAGGATGTTCAAAGCTTGGGATAGTCTCAGGATGATACATTAGATCTTTGTCTCAGGCTTTTCGGCGGCATTTTGGTCTTCATGATGTTGCTACTTAAGTACAGTGTGAGACCTTGAAGGAACCAGTTTATTTATATGGAGTTCACATGATCCTTTAATTGCACACTGGTGAACTGTATTTAATTTTATTATGTGAACTCTGGTGGAGATGAGACATTTGAATGCATACAGTAGGCAATCACACCTTTTTCCATTTTAACTATAAATATTTGGTTATTCCTCTGGGGAAAACTTTAAATTTCTATATAAAAACCATAAAACAGTTTGCCTTATTAAAGATTCTAAGTATAACCCTGTCAGGAAGCCATGTATCCTTAACTATTCGGTATGGGTGTATTGTATAGTATTTACATCGTGTCTTTTTTATGTCAAACTAACCGAGTCAATGAGAGTGCTATCTAGAGCGTGTTACTCCATGTTCATAACCCTTTAACTGTTGTTTTTAATGGCATCCATTGCAATTCCTTGCTGTCTCTGTGACCCTCCACCCCCTGGTGCATGAACTGGTCAATCAGCCCCATGTGTGCACCATATTTTTCCTTGCATCACAGCAGCTCATCTCCAAAGTGGTTCTCCTCCGCCTGCATTTTATGGCCTTGTTTGCTTTTGTAGGAGTCAATGCCAGCACGAGGGAGCGTGGTTGAAGGGTACATCCATTTATATTTGTGTGGCACTCCACACCACCCACCAGCTATAGTTTCCTTACTCTTTTTAATTTTGGGTGTGTGTGTGGTCCTTACAGAGTTTTTGGCTCAAACTATATTTTAAAGTGAAGCTGTAGCTGACCGGAGTTGGTGTGTGTAGCCAGAACTATGGAGAAGTTGTTTATATTTTGTTTAAACATGAAACTAATGGACCATTATGGTTTTGTGGAGCCATACATAACCTCAATTTCCCCCCACAAAGCTCACCATATGACTGAGCATGTGGTATATTTTGGGCAAAATGTGATGCTCATAATGTATTTATTTACTAAAAAAACCTTTACATGTATATTGCTTATAATCATTTTGTGTGGTGTAACTCAACAATGATTATAATCACCAACTTTCTTGGCAGCTAACTTGTTTAAGCTATAAACCCCTAGTCAGTATTAGGTAATGCCAAGGCCATGTCATATACTTTGCAGTGACTAAATCTTCCTGTAAAAGTAAACTGGAGCAACCATCCAACTAAGTCTATAGTCAGTAAAGGTTGCAGTATCCAGGCTGGCCTTGAGCTCTATCAGTGTCGAAATGCCTCCTTCGGAAAAAGACTCCTTTCCTTTGTGACTTCCTCAGAACTCAAGTTGCTTGATGGAAATTTCATAAATCTGAGTCTCAGAGCTAAAACGTAAATAAATCAAATCCAAACCATTAACATGCGTGTTTGAATGAGTGTCCTGTGAAAAACTGAGGTCCCATCCGGTGTGAATGGTTGTAGATACACCCTGAGACTCGGACAATAAGGCTATTGAAGATGAATAAATGTTACTTTGTAAAGTCAGTGTTTATTCACTTATCTTTAGTAACCACACAATAACTCTATTGTACAGAAAAACAAAACAAATACAACATAGTCAACTGAGCCATGATTCACATCCGTGAATCAGCAGATTGTTCAAATCTTAACACAGAAACTACAGAATTTCTCAACTTCCAAATGAAAGATAACCAGCAAAGGATTTGATATAGCTTATGTCTAGAGTATGTCTGAGTAAAAGATCACAATGCAGGTTTTTACCACTACTACTATAATGGTGTTTAAAGTTTGTATGAGCATTAACTGCAGCCTTGCAGTGTGAAATCTGACCTCGGTGTGATTTTCGTTTAGCACACACACAAAACATGAATTGACATTTGGTTATACAGTTTAGCATTTTTATTGGAATGTTCTTTTTATACAATGTTATAACCAGTTTTACTGAACAAAAATAACATTTCCCTTGAAAAATTTGCAGTAATTAGATTACATGCTTGTTCTAGACTGCAGCTGAGAGAGAGAGAGAGAGAGAGAGAGTCCTTTGTCTAGGCAAAAAATTCTCTAAGAAATAATACTTCATTTTATTTTAATTGTACAGTATATGGTTTGTGAACTCTTACCAGGACATGGGTAGTAACTACATGCTGACACCTAGTGGCTTGAAAGGAAGCAATGTTTTCTACATTATTTCTCAAGAAGAGCAAAGTCACACCCACGTTTTAGCACGTTTTTATTTACAGTATGTCCAGTCAGCAAAGCAGAAATACAGGACACAAATAACAATTATTCAGAGACCATACACCATATATGTGACTGCAACTAATGTTAGACTTTTGGATACTAATACATTGTTGTTTGAGAGTGCTTATCTAAATCCTATCTAAAACTCATCTGAATCAGTACTTTCACGCCAAGAGAACATGTTGAAATGCCGCATCCATTTAAAATATAAGTAGAGATAGATTATCTTTTTTTGCAATTTGTCACGTTTTTTCAAAGCAAATACACTAGCTGAAACAATTACACCAGCAGATATAACAGCAAGCATATTTACCTGCAACAAATGAGACATTCATTAATTCAATATCTATTCATAAATATTTTATTTTATATTTTATATGAACATTTCTCAAATTTGATTAATCAGAAGCTATTGATTGATTTTCTATAACAGCATATAGCTGTTTCTATACTAATAGCTAATTCGCTGCACCCTGCAAACATGGAAATAAACTAACTAAAACATGTGTTTTCATATAAAAGGTTTTCTTGTAAAGGGAAATACAATATATTTAACATTTAAGGGGAAAAGCTCTAATGTCAGAAATTATTAAACAGTCAGGGGTATTATTGAGGTATTTGTTAAGTCCTCAGTAATAAGCTATGTGATAACAGGAGCTAGCAAACATGGATCTATAGATGGATTTAAAAAGATTTTCTGAATTAATTGTAACAATAATTACAACAAATTGTTACAACACTCAATACAATACTTACAACACGCTGAGGTTGGGAGATTTTCTGTAGGTAGTGTTCGGCTCTTTCTATTGCTTTATTATTATTTGAACATTTCAGCAGTCCTGAGTCCTCATGAAACAAGACGTCCACCATCATCATCACATTTTCGATATCCCAGCTGCTGCTGCTTGGTGCAATGTGCTCTGGGTCAAAAGTGTGGTGAAGTACAATCATAATAGTGGGCTTCTCACCTAAAAATAGTCAAATAAAAGAATTACAAGTGAATAATATACTTTCACTGTCAAAATGTCAACTGAGAATTAAAAAAATGGGTTTGGCTCATTTATATTACATTTAATTTACCCAAATTGACTTAATTATTTTTACATTTTCCAGAAACACTGGGGAAAAAAATGATTTTCGTTTGGTGTAAAATTGCTATTTATTGCTATTTGGTTAAAAGTGCCTCTCATTGTTCCTCAGTATACTAATCATCAGTATTTAATACTATTAACAATTACCTATTAGCAATTCTAATACGATCAGCTTTATCCTACAGTATGTAACAGTTAGTGGAATTATAATAATCTAACATTATGTACATTTAAAAGTGGTTATATCATAATTGTGATTTACGTCAGTTTAATCACCATTGTAAATAAATGCACTGCTTTAAATTAATTATTAATTAACAAATAATTGTGCCAAAATGTCCTCATTTACTTCATTTATAAGATAAATGGGTTATTTAACTTATATGGTGAATATGGCAATTTGATAAATGAGCTGAGGAACAAGATGAATTGAATGAAATAGAGAGGAGAATGTTGAATGATAAAAATAGAAATAAAAAAAGCACAAGGAAATAACATCAACAGCTTTCATATTACATATGAAAACATATGATCTCTTATAAAGCTATTAAAATCCTTATTATGTATCATATGTGTTCATATTACATATGAAAAAATATGAGCTCTTATAAAGCTAATAAATCCATGCAAAAACTGATCTTATCACATTGTCTCTAATTTGATTTGCACAGGATTGTTTCGTGTTTTTTTATTCTTTCTTTTGCTTGTTTTTGTTGGGTTTTGTTGGGTTTTGTGAGTGGAGAGTAAACAGGCATCTGGGCATTTGGCCATCTGGAAGTGTCTATAAAAATGACTGATAATTACACAATATACTTACGAGACAATGACTGAACCCTTTGCTACATCACTTTCTGCCTGTTTTCCAGATAAATTTGTGCATGAATGAAAAAGATTACTGACTGCACCTGCACACATTTTCAGGAATTAGACCAGATACTATAACTGCATGCTCCATGTCCTTCTGTACCACATTACAATAGTATTATTTGAACTCACGTGTAAGGCGATACAGAGCCGCGTCAATGTCGGTTCCAGCGCGCGAGACGATCGGACAGAAGACCACTTTGACATCACACTCCTCCTCATTACTTTCTACTACATTCACTTTGTTATTAATCTTCAGATGTGAAATGATTTCCCTACAGAGTTTCTCGACATTAGCGTGAGGCTCAAAATAAACTCTGGTCACAAATATGGTCTTGAAGAATGGCTTAAAAATCCGAGTTTGAAATGGCTGCAAATGAAATGCCATTGTAGTTGTATTGAGGAATAAAGTTCCCTTATTAAACACGTTATAGAAACGCTAGATGTCCTTTAAAGATCTCCTGTAACCCTGTCCTGCGCAAAACCGACGTCTATTTTCGCTTTTCTCTTTCGTTCAGGCTTAAAAGTGAAAGTGAAGATCTGATTGGTTGTTACAGCGAATGCGGAAAAAATACTCTTTTCTGATTGGCTGATTTATAATGTATTATTATATATATTGTATTTATTGTTTTATTATTCTTACAGTCTCCTAAAGAATTTTGTACAATAAAAAAACGTGAACTTGTCTCTGGGGTGTCCAGTGTACCTCTAGTATGAATCTTTCTGCCTTAGAAATACAAACCCGTTTCCAAAAAAGTTGGGACACTGTACAAATTGTGAATAAAAACAGAATGCAATGATTTGGAAGTCTCAAATTTCAATATTTTATTCAGAATACAACACAGATGACATATCAAATGTTTAAACTGAGAAAATGTATCATTTTAGGGGAAAAATAAGTTGATTTTAAATTTCATGGCATCAACACATCTCAAAAAAGTTGGGACAAGGCCACTTCTGAGAGACACTGCCACTCTGAGAGTTTTTTTTTAATACCCAATCATGCCAATGTGTTCAACTGACCTAATAAGTTGCAAATTGGTCCTCCAGCTGTTCCTTATATGTACATTTAACTTTTCCAGCCCTTTATTGCTACCTGTCCCAACTTTTTTGGATTGTGTAGCTCTCATGAAATCAAAATGAGCCAATATTTGGCATGATATTTCAAAATGTCTCATTTTCAACATTTGATATGTTATCTATATTCTATTGTGAAAAAAATATACGTAAATGAGATTTGTAAATTATTGCATTCCTTTTTTTTTCACAATTTGTACAGTGTCCCAACTTTTTTGGAATCGGGTTTTTAATTTTATATACAGAAATGGTGTTTGCATTGGGAATTATAGCAATTTAAAGGAAATGATTTATAAACAGTCATTGTCTTTGTGGATTCAAAACCCATCCCAATAATACTGGGTGTGAAGCAGAACCCTACAATGATACACAACATGCACTCTCTAGAACACAATACATGTTCTCTTGGAGTTACTGCCTCAGAAACAAAGAATGGCAGTGTGGACAATTTATACCTGAGAGTGTACCTTGAAGTGAGGTTGTACTTTGTCTTAGAGACATGAAATCAAACCACAATCCATATTTGACTTGGATCATGTAAAGTAGAACTAGACAACAATTTATCACAGTGGTTAAGATGTTGGACGGTGATGAATTTAAATCCCAGGAACCATTACGAAGCCACTGCTGCGTTCTTTGAGAAAGAACCTGAACCCTCGACTGCTCAGTTGTATAGGGCAAATAATTGTAAGTCACTCTGGATAAGGGCATCTGCCAAATGCTGTATATTCACTGCAGGGGGAACTTTAACCTGTAACATGAACATAATGAACAATATTACCCGAAATAAATGAGAAAATGTTATTCATAAGCTCACATACAAGTAATTGTTAACAATTGTTTTAAAATACTGACATAGTCAACTGGGAATGCAAACCTATTCAAATGAGTGATATTGCTCTAAATTTCCTATATCTGGTATGCATCTTATGCAAATATTACAAATGAGAAGAGACAATATAGCTTTGATTGACCACTGACTATTTTCTTTTTAGCCATTTATCACTTTGAATTTTACACTTTCAATCTTACAGCGTAACAGTAAAATGTGTACCGATGTTTAAAACATTGATTTCTTCCATCCAGGTTGCTGATGTTCTAGATATATTAACATATCAAAGGAATTAGAGCAATGAAACAAACAAAATATGCAAAATGCAGGTATATGATGTCTGACAAAAGATTTCAGGAAAGTAGACACAGATTTTGGTGTCTTGTAGGTTACAATATAAAGTACATTTGCATAATATTTATGTCATTTGATAACATTTGACCCATGATACAATACAGATCTTAAAAAAAAGGAATATTAGCCTGTATTAACTTCCCAGATAACATTGACCCAATTCTGAAATTGTGAAATAAAGTCACTCGAATCAACCAGGGGCGTAGATTACGCGGGGGATGCGGGGGACATGTCCCCCTCACTTTTTATAAAAAGTAAATTCGTCCCCCTCACTTTTTTAGTGGAGAGTTGTGTTCACGACATGTTGAGGTTTTAATGGAGCAATGCATATTAAAGCAGAGTGATTTAAAATTCAAAGAGACAAGATAGTCTATACATGACGTTCACATATCCATGGCAATCAGTCACTCACTTGTCACGCGCCCTAGTACTGTAGCTTTTTATACACAAAAACCGCTTCACTCCTTTTTTACAAAAAAGTCTCTTGTTGAATAATTAGCAAGTTTTAAAGGTTTTAAAGGATTATAAGAAAAAATAGCTGCTTGGACAAACTTTCACTTTTTTCTGTGTATTTTCCTTAAAATCTTTTATAACGTTTTTTGTTTTAACAAATGTGTTATCAAAACCCTTCAAATAAGAATAAAGATAATGTTGAAGTGAGATTTGACAGCATGTTTAACTCTGTGTCACGGTATGTACACGGAGAGACGAGGACGACGAATAGTAACATTAAAGATGTAATTTTAATAATAAGGAGCGGGTAAATCACACATACATACAACGTAGTAAAGACGATAACCGACAAAGAGTGAAGACAGTGGTGATGAGTATAAATAGAGTCCCGGTGAACAGACAGGTGAAGACATGGTGGATGATGGGTAATGTAGTCCGGTGAATGAAGGTAGATGACAGGGGAGAGGTTACAGTATGCTGATAGGAACGATCTTTATTTTATGGGGTGCTCTTTCATTATTGCACTAATTTGACATTTTTATGTGTTGTCAAGAATGACCCTAGGTTTGTCAGGGCAGATTCAGTATGTTACACAAGAAACTTTAAAGGTGAGAACAGATGTGGCTTTTAACACCTGGCTGCTATTGCAGGTTTTTTTTTTTTTTTACATTTTATAATGTATAATCTATTTATACACAAGTGTTTGTAGGATTATTTATGGGCCAATCATAAAAAAATTTATTAGTAAAATATAGAAAAAAATATGTAACACATTAGTATGATGAACAACTGCACATTGGCTGTTTATTAGTAGGCTACTTAGAAAGCACATATTAATTCTTTATTCTTTATGACCATGTTCTGCATCCTATAATCCTACCTAATACCTAAACTTAACTACAACGACTACCTTAAAAGCTAATAAGCAGTAAATTAAGAGTTTGAGGCGAATGTCAAAGTTAATAGTGAATACGTGTTCCCCATACTAAAGTGTTAATAAACAATTCAGGATACAAAAAGATGGGAAGAACGTCGCAGAAACACTTTTGGCAGTTTTAAGTAGCTTTATATTCAATTTCAATTCAATTCATTTTTTTTGTATAGCGCTTTTAACAATGAACATTGTTTTAAAGCAGCTTTACACAGATAATCTGGTGATTAAAAGTAAATATGTTCTTTGTAAGTAAGTTTGTCCCTAATGAGCAACTGTGGCAAGGAAAAACTCCCCAAGATGGCATAAGGAAGAAACCTTGAGAGGAACCAGACTCAAGAGGGAACCCATCCTCATCTGGGTTGCATCAAATGTCCATTTGAAGCAGATATACGATGTTGCGGGGTACAGTGATGATGATCAGAAGCGAACTGTATTCCTGAGTCAGTGTAGGAGACTGTGATTTGATTGGGAGCCAGTGTAGACTGATTAAAACAGGGGTGATGTGGTCATATATTCTAGATCTAATGAGGACTCTTGCTGCTGCATTCTGAACTAACTGAAGCTTATTTATGCACCCTATTTTCACACCCAGACAGTAAAGCTTTACAGTAGTCTAATCTAGAAGTAACAAAAGCATGAACTAGTATTTCTGCATCCTGTAACGACATCATATTTCTAATTTTAGCAACATTTCTAAGATGAAAGAAGGCGATCCTGGTGATATTATTCACGTGAGCCTCAAAGGAAAGACTCGGGTCAATAATCACACCAAGGTCTTTGACAGCCGTAAATGCTGAAACAGAAACACCATCCAGAGATGCTACGTAATCAGAAAGTTTATTTCTAGCCGCATATGGTCCTAGTTAAAGTACTTCCGTCTTATCTGAGTTAAGTTAAGTTATAGCTGAAGAAAGTTATCAAGCATCCACTGTCTAATGTCCTTTACACACTTCTCAACATTGTTAAGCTGATCTCTCTCATCAGGCTTTGCTGAAATATACAGCTGTGTATCATCAGCATAGCAATGGAAGCGAATCCCATGTTTATGAATAATTTCACCAAGAGGCAGCATATATAAAGAGAAAAGCAGAGGGCCTAAGACAGATCCTTGAGGAACACCAAACTTTACCTCAGAGAGTGTGGAGAACTCACCATTTACATCAACAAACTGATAGCGATCAGTCAAATAAGACCTGAGCCAAGAGAGAGCTGTTCCCTTTAATCCAACAACGTTCTCAAGTCTAGCAAATAGTATAGTGTGATCAATGGTGTCAAAAGCTGAACTAAGGCCGAGCAAAACAAGTAAGGAGACAAAACCCTGATCAGAGGCCAATAACAGGTCATTTACCACCTTAACTAGTGCCGTCTCTGTGCTATGATGAGGCCGAAATCCTGACTGATACATTTTAAAAATGTTATTCATAAGTAGGTGTGAGCAAAACTGCTGTGCTACAACCTTTTCTAAAATTTTGGATATAAAGGAGAGATATGATATTGGTCTTTAGTTGGACAGCTGACATGGGTCAAGGTCAGGTTTCTTAATAAGGGGTGGATAACTGACAGTTTGAAGGATTTTGGTACATAACCAGTCCTAATGGAAGAGTTTATTATTTTTAAAACAGGTTCAATTACCTCTGGAGTTATCTGTTTAAAGAAAATTGTAGGCAAGGGATCGAGAATGCAGGTTGATGATTTTGTTGAGGAAATTAATGAAATTAAGTCATTCTCATGAATAGGAGTGAAGCTTTGTAGTTGATTGTCTGCTATAATTACGCTGCTGTCTACAGGGTTACTTGTAAAATAATTTGGATTTATATTAACGTCTGGATTTCTTGCCTGATGTTTCAATTTTATTATTAAAAATTTCATGAGATCATTACTACCTAATGATGGTTTGCATGTGAGTGCAGTGCTTTTATTCCCTGTTAATTTTGCTACCGTGCTGAATAAAAGTCTAGGATTATGCTTGTTATTTTCTATGAGGGTGGAGAAATACAGTATGCTGATTTAGCAGCACTAAGAGATTTTCTATAATTTAGGAGGCTCTCCTTCCATGCTATTTGAAATACTGTTAATTTTGTTTGACGCCATTTACGTTCTAATTTTCAAGTGGTCTGTTTTAAGGTGTGTGTATGATCATTATACCACTGTGCTAATTTTTTTGCCCTGATCATTTTGGTCTTAAGGGGAGCTACATCATCTAGAGTATAACATAACGTTGATTCTAGGTATTCAGTGGCCCAGTCGAGCTCTGCGGGGTCAGATGGAGATCTATCTAATATCGTAATTTCTGGATTATTGATAAAACGTGCTGCTGTAGCTGACATGAAAGTACGCTTAACACGGTAACGTGGTGAGGTAGTAATGCAATGACTGAGGCAGATTTTAAAAGAGATGAGATAATGGTCTGGAATAGCTTCAGACTGTGGAATTATGACTAAATTTTTTATTTTTAATCCAAATGTTAACAACAAATCGAGAGTGTGTCCACCACTATGAGTGGGTCTGATAACATTCTGATCAATTCCAACTGACTCTAGAATGGATACAACTGCTGCTCTTAAGGAGTCTCCCTGATTATCAAAATGAATATTAAAGTCACCAATAATTAATGCTTTGATATGTTTTATATTCTGAGATATATGTTAGCTTTAACACTGTGTAAAAAGCTACTACTTTTAAACAAACCAGCAAGGAAGATTAAAAGAAGTGACACTAAATGTTTATTTCATCTCATTGTATAATTGATATCGGGTCTTGACATGTTTGTCAGTTGAGTTCAATACATATTTTCTTTCAATAGTTTGTTTTGAATTACTTGTTTTATTCCTGAAACATGGACTGTAGAATAGAACAAAATGAAGTATTAATTACTTGTGCAAGTATCCATTACTGTGTGCCATGTACTGTGCATACACACAATACAATTTGAAATATGTATTTTGTGTATGCACAGTACATGGCACACAGTAATGGATACTTGCACATTCAAATAATACTTCATTTTACATTAAGGTACAACTATAAATTTTAGGGGTAAATAAGGTACAAAGATCTCCTTTTAAGGGTACTGCCCCAGTGGCAAGCTGTTGTATTCTATTTTTGAGTAGTATAGATTGATAAAAAAAAAATACTTAAATGTGTATACATTTAGGTGCATGCATAAGGAACATGTGGGCAAAAAATTAAGGGGTCTGAATGCTTTCTGAATGCACTGTAGCACATTCCATTTAAGTATGCTTTATTATGGCAAGAAATCAATAAATCCTGATTTTCTGATCTCCAACAGAAAAATGGCACAATACTTCACAGATATGTAAGTATTATAGCACCAAACTAAAAGAAATGTAAAATATACCCCACACACACACAGACACAGACACACACACACACACACACACACACAGACACACACACCTTTATACACACACACACACACACACACACACACACACACACACAGGCAGGTTACAGACGACATCTGCATGTTTTGCAAACACACGTACACGCCTTTACACTGGGACCAACAACATGGTCCCAATTTACCTCTGCATGTCCTTCCATGATTACATATCATATTGTACATTTATAATACACTATATATACAATATATTTAAACTTATTTATATTATATATGCACACAATTCATAACTTTTTTTTGTCCTTTTTGTCCTTATGTCCTAGAATTTCATTGTATGGTGCAGTGGTTCTCAAAATGTTGGGTGTGCGCCTCTAGTGCACGATGAACTGCAGGATCAATATTTTTAGTGTGTTCTTTATTAATCTCCATTTATTATTATCTGTTATAAAAAAAAAATTCAAACAAGCACACTGGGTCATTAATGCAAGTAAATTAAAGCATCAGTTAGGGTACCCAAAAACTACACTATAATTTGTTGTTGTTGTTGTTTTTTTAAACTTGATGCCATTTGATGTTAATGATTTAGAACTTGATATTTCAATAAATTAGACATTGAACCAAATATTTCATTAGTATTTTAGGGGGTGGTGGAGGACAGGTGGGGCTTAAAAATCCACCACCTTTAAAGTGTGCAAATGGGGAACAATGTGTAACCGACTGTTTCCTGTATATAAGACAAACTCTGGATTTACACATACAAGTTAGAAGAAATAACATTCATGTTGGAATTTCATTGTGAATGAGGCAAAGTCTAAAAGTGCAGTCATTTTCGTCTAGGACTTATTTAGAGTATGTTTTTCTACATTACGACTAATAGCAACAAAGCAAATGTATTATATATATATATATATATATATATATATATATATATATATATATATATATATATATATATATACGGGTGTGACCGTTGAAATGGCTGAGTATTGAGAAAATCGAGACTCGTCACAACACGTTAGTCTGTCAATGTTCGCAGGGTAGTTAGCTCTCCGAAGGCTTCGCCTTAACGTGTGAAGCCTTTAGTTAGCTTAACGCTACTAAGTCCCTACCGTGAAATGTTATACTCGGCAAGTCAGAAAAGGAATAGCACGCCTCGACGCGGTGACTTTACCGGGTTTTTTTGATCACGCCCACTCCCATAGTGAAACACTAAGCGAAGCAAGAAAAAGAACTTTAAGTTTCTATATAAAAAACATAAAACAGTTTGCCTTATTAAAGATTCTAAGTAGAACCCTGTCAGGAAGCCATGTATCCTTAACTATTCAGTATGGATGAATTGTATAGTATTTATATTGTGTCTTATTTATGTTAAACTAACCGAGTCAATAAGAGTGCTATCTAGAGCGTGTTACTCCATGTTCATAACCCTTTAACTGTTGTTTTTCATGCCATCCATTGCAATTCCTTGCTGTCTCTCTGACCCTCCACCCCCCTGGTGCATGAACTGGTCAATGAGCCCCATGTGTGCACCATATTTTTCCTTGCATCACAGCAGCTCATCTTCAAAGTCGTTCTCCTCCGCCTGCATTTTATGCACTTGTTTGCTTTTGTAGGAGTCAATGCCAGCACGAGGGAGCGTGGTTGAAGGGTACATTCATTTATATTTGTGTGGCACTCCACACCACTCTGCAGCTATAGTCTTTTTACTCATTTTAGGTTTGTGTGTGTTTGTGTGTGTGTGTGTGTGTGTGTGTGTGTGTATAGTTCTTACAGAATTTTTGGCTCAAGCAATATTTTAAGTGAAGCTATAGCTGAGTTGGTGTGTCTAGCCAGATGTCAGGGATTCCCTTGCCACGCCCACTCCACGGCTCTCTCTTAGCTGCTCCCTGTTCCCTCCTGTTTTTAGCTTCAGACCAAGGCTTCATCTCGTTGTTGGTTTTACTAGATCTTAGTGCTGCATTCGACACTATAGACCATGATCTCCTCCTAGATCGCTTACAAAATTACATCGGCATTCAGGGACAGGCATTAAGCTGGTTTAAATCCTACCTGTCCGATCGTTACCATTTCGTAGATTTAAATGGAGAGTTATCCAGGCTAATGCAAGTAAATTATGGCGTGCAGCAAGGTTCAGTTCTAGGACCCCTGCTCTTCACAATATACATGCTTCCGTTAGGAAATATTATTAGAAGGCATGGAATTAGCTTCCATTGTTATGCTAATGATACTCAGCTATATATATCATCTAAACCAGGCGATACAGCTCAATTAACTCGAATAACTGAGTGTGTTAAGGAAATAAGAGATAGGATGACCCATAACTTTCTACTTTTAAATTCTGATAAGACTGAGATTTTGCTCATCGCCCAAAACTAGTATACAGACGCTCCAGCATCTCAACCTGCATTTAGACGGATGTTCTGTAACCACTAGTTCAACGGTAAAAGACCTGGGAGTTATTTTAGACAGCGACTTGTCTTTCAAAAACCATATCAACCAAGTTACAAAAACAGCCTTCTTTCACCTTAGAAATATTTCTAAGTTAAGAAACATGTCTATATCCGATGCAGAGAAGCTCGTCCATGCGTTCATGACCTCCAGAATAGACTACTGTAATGCATTACTAGGTGGATGTCCTGCGTCATTAATAAACAAGCTTCAGTTAGTCCAGAATGCAGCAGCCAGAGTTCTTACAAGGTCAAGAAAATATGATCACATAACCCCAATCCTATCGTCCCTACATTGGCTTCCGGTTAAGTTTTGAATAGACTACAAAATATTACTTCTCAATTATAAAGCACTAAATGGTTTGGCTCCCATGTATCTATCCAGTCTTTTAACACGCTACAATCCGCCATGCTCCCTGAGATCTCAAAACTCTGGGCTTCTAGTTGTTCGTAGAATAGCAAAGTCCACTAAAGGTGGTAGAACATTTTCACATTTAGCTCCTAAACTCTGGAATAGTCTTCCTGACAGTGTTCGGGGCTCAGACACACTCTCCCAGTTTAAGTGTAGATTAAAAACATATCTTTTTAGCAAAGCCTACACATAACACACATCACATATCATACCCTTGTGCTCCAGAACATCTGATCACATGCACATTATCAACTTGTGCTGTGAATATCATGAACAGCAGCTACGCTAATTCCTCTCCACTGCTTCTCTCTCTTTACCCATCCCGAGACACCCTGAGCTTTAGCCAGCTCCAGTCACCTCCCACCTCGTGATGATTACGGACCTTTGAAGAAGTAGATGCCGAACTCGCAAACATCCCGAACCATCTAGAGACGTTCCAGTGCCATTTGGATACCGCTACATGTGTGGAGTTTTGACATTGGACCTCCTGGAGTGTTTAAAGGCTCTGGCATGGAGAAGCTGATGCTGGATCTGTGGTGATCACAAATGCTGAGCTCATAAAACTCGGAGCTACTAACCATATAGACTGTATAAGACTGCAGAAAGAACATCACTTATAATCTTATACTCCAGTAATCCTGTTAGTTCCCACTCTCCAGTGTTCTGTATTGTTGAAAGATTTATGATCAAACTTTTGATGTCACCCAGATGAGGATGGGTTCCCCTTTTGAGTCTGGTTCCTCTCAAGGTTTCTTCCTCATAACATCTAAGAGAGTTTTTCCTTGCCACAGTCGCCATGGCTGCTCATCAGGGACAAATTCACACCATTCACCATCACTGTTGATTTGTGTAAAGCTGCTTTGAGACAATGTCTGTTGTGAAAAGCGCTATACAAATAAACCTGACTTGACTTGACTTGACTTGCTCCCAGTGCTGATTGCCGACACCTGTTCCGCATTACATGGATCCCCTTTATAAGCCCATGCTCCGCCACCACTCACTGTCGAATCTCTTAGATGGCTATAGTGACTTACTGGATTCCTGACCGCCAGCATTTCCCGCTGGTTCATGCTCCTGGCTCCTTGTTTGAGGATTATACGCGGTACAGATTATGCCCGCTTTACGGATTATATTCTGGATCCTACCCGCTTTACGGATTATACCCATATTACCTTTATTGATCATACCCGTATTACTTCCTATACCTGCATTACGGATATTACCTGTATTATGGACTATACCGGCGTTACGGTTCGTGATTCTCCCAGACTTGTGTTTGTGTTCATACTTTAAATAATAACTATGATTGAGTTATTTCTGCTTCCTACTCGTGGTCACTACCCTGACACCAGAACGATAAAGAACTTGTTTATATTTTTTTTCAACATGAAACTAATGGACCATTATGGTTTAGTGGAGCCATAATGGTCCATTAGTTTCATGTTGAAAAAAATGGACCATTATGGTGGAGCCATACATAACCTCAATTTCCCCACACAAAGCTCACCATATGACTCAGTTTGTAGCATATTTTGCGCAACATTTGATGCTCATCATGTATTTATTTACTATAAAAACTAAACACTTAAAAAACCTTTATATTTATATTGCTTATAATAATTTTTTGTGGTGTAACCCAACAATGATTATAATCACCAACTTTCTTGGCAGCTAACTTGTTTAAGCTATAAACCCCTAGTCAGTATTAGGTAATGCCAAGGCCAAGTCATATGCTTTGCAATGAGTAAATCTTCCTATAAATGTAAACTGGAGCAACCATCCAGCTAAGTCTATAGTCAGTAAAGGTTGTAGTATCCAGGCTGGCCTTGAGCTCAATGCAGGTTTTTTACACTACTACTATAATGGTGTTTAAAGTTTGTTCTAGCATTAACTGCAGCCTTTCAGTGTGAAATCTAACCTCGATGTGATTTTCATTTATCAAAGCTAAATACTCCGCACAACAAAACATGAATTGACATTTGGTTATACAGTTTAGTATTTTTAATGGAATGTTCTTTTTATACAATGTTAGAACTAGGTTCATTAATCAAAAATAAAATTTCCTAAAATTTGGAGTAATTTGAATACATGCTTGTTCTAGACTGCAGCTATGAGAGCTATGAGAGAGGAAGAGAGAGAGAGAGAGAGAGAGAGAGAGAGAGAGAGAGAGAGAGAGAGAGAGAGAGTGAGTGAGTGAGTGAGTGAGTGAGTGTGTGTCCATTGTCTAGGCAAAATATTCTCTAAGAAATAATATTTTAGTTTATTTTAATTATACAGTATATGGTTTGTGAACTCTTACCAGGACATGGGTAGTAACTACATGCTGACACCTAGTGGCTTGAAAGGAAGCAATGTTTTCTTTATTAGTTCTCAAGAAGAGCAAAGTCACACCCACGTTTTTAGCATTTTATTTACAGTATTTCCAGTCAGCAAAGCAGAAATACAGCACACAAATAACAATTATCCAGAGACAATACACCATATATGTGACTGCAACTAATGTTAGGCATTTGGATACTAATACATTGTTGTTTAAGAGTGCTTATCTAAATCCTATCTAAAACTCATCTGAATCAGAATTTTTAGACAAAAAGAAAATGATGGAAGGCAGCATCGTCCAAGAAAATAAACCCAAGGAAACAACAAATAGACCAGCACGTATTACTGGATTTACCTGCAACAAATGAAATGTTCATTAATTCAATATACATTCATAAATATTTTATTTTCAAATTTGTATTATTTCATAGGAACATTTCTCAAATTTGATTAATCAGAAGCTATTGATTGATTTTCTATAACAGCATATAGCTGCTATAACAGTTTCTATACTAATAGCTAATTCGCTGCACCCTGCAAACATGGAAATAAACTAATTAAAATATTGTTTTGTAACTTGACATCTAAAACATGTGTTTGTTCATATAATAAGTTTTCTTGTAAAGGGAAATACAATATATTTAACATTTGAGGGAAAAGCTCTAATGTCAGAAATGTTGAAACAGTATTATTGAGGTATTTATTAAGTCCTCAGTAATAAGCGATGTGATAACAGGAGCTAGCAAACATGGATCTATAGATGGATTTAAAAAGATTTTCTGAATTAATTGTAACAATAATTACAAAAACATTAATACTTACAACACGCTGAGGGTTGAAGAATTTCTGTAGGAAGTTTTTGGCTCTTTCTATTGCTTTATTATTATTTGAACATTTCAGCAGTCCTGAGTCCTCATAAAACAAGACGTCCACCATCATCATCACATTTTCGATATCCCTGCTGCTGCTGCTTGGTGCAATGTGCTCTGGGTCAAAAGTGTGGTGAAGTACAATCATAATAGTGGGCTTCTCATCTAAAAATAGCCAAATAAAAGAATTACAAGTCAATAATATACTTTCACTGTCAAATTTTTGACTGAGAATTAAAAAAGAATTGGGCTCGGCTCATTTATATTAAATTTAATTTACCCAAATTGACTTAATTATTTTTACATTTTACAGAAGCACTGGGAAAAAAGTTAATACTATTAACAATTACCTATTAGCAATTTTAGTACAATCAGTGTTATTCTACAGTATGTAACAGTTAGTGAAATTATAATAATCTAACATTATGTACATTTAAAAGTGGTTATATAATCGTGACTGACTGAAAGGTGTAACTTCAAAGTGTGAAACACACAGATACTTTCAGGTCAGTTAAATCACCATTGTAAATAAATGCACTGGTTTAAATTAATTATTAATTAACAGATAATTCTGCCAAAATTTCCTGATTTACTTTATTTATGAGATAAATAGGTCATTTAACTTATATGGTGAATGTGGCAATTTGATAAATGAGCTAAGGAACAAGGTGAATTTGATGAAATAGAGAGGAGAATGTTGAATGATAAAAATGGAAATAAAAAAAAGGCACAAGGAAATAACACCAACAGCTTTCATATTACATATGACATGCTTTCTCTTATAAAGCTATCAAAATCCATGCAAAAAATTATCTTATCACATTGTGTCTAATATGATTTGCACAGGATTGGTTCATGTTTTTTTATTCTTGCTTTTGCTTGTTTTTGTTGGGTTTTGTGGGTGGAGAGTAAACAGGCATCTGGGCATTTGGCCATCTGGGAGTGTCTATAAAAATGACTGATAATTACACAATATATATATATATGAGACAATGACTGAACCCTTTGCTACATCACTTTCTGCCTATTTTACAGATAAATTTGTGCATGAAAGAAAAAGATTACTGACTGCACCTGCACACATTTTCAGGAATTAGACCAGATGCTATAACTGCATGCTCCATGTCCTTCTGTACCACATTACAATAGTATTATTTGAACTCACGTGTAAGGCGTGACAGAGCCACGTCAATGTCGGTTCCAGCGCGCGAGACGATCGGACAGAAGACCACTTTGACATCACACTCCTCCTCATTACTTTCTACTACTTTCACTTTGTTATTAATCTTTAGATGTGAAATGATTTCACTACGGAGTTTCTTGACATAAGCGTGAGGCTCAAAATAAACTCTGGTCACAAATATGGTCTTGAAGAATGGGTTAAAATCCCAACTTTTAAATCGCTTCCAATACAATGCCATTGTAGTTGTGTTGAAGAATAAAGTTCCCTTATTAAACACGTTATAGAAACGCTAGATGTCCTTATTATATCTCCTGTAACCCTGTCCTGCGCAAAACCAGCGTCTACTTTCGCTTTTCAGTTTCGTTCAGGCTTAAAAGTGAAAGTGAAGATCTGATTGGTTTTAACAACGAATGCGGAAAAATACTCCTCTCTGATTGGCTGGTGTATAATGTATTATTATATATATTGTGTTTACTGTTTTATTATTCTTACAGTCTCCTAAAGAATTTTGTACAATTAAAAAACTTGGCCTTGTCTATGGGGTGTCCAGTGTACCTCTAGTATGCATCTTTCTGCCTATTTTACAGATAAATTTGTGCATGAAAGAAAAAGATTACTGACTGCACCTGCACACATTTTCAGGAATTAGACCAGATGCTATAACTGCATGCTCCATGTCCTTCTGTACCACATTACAATAGTATTATTTGAACTCACGTGTAAGGCGTGACAGAGCCACGTCAATGTCGGTTCCAGCGCGCGAGACGATCGGACAGAAGACCACTTTGACATCACACTCCTCCTCATTACTTTCTACTACTTTCACTTTGTTATTAATCTTTAGATGTGAAATGATTTCACTACGGAGTTTCTTGACATAAGCGTGAGGCTCAAAATAAACTCTGGTCACAAATATGGTCTTGAAGAATGGGTTAAAATCCCAAGTGATAAATCGCTGCCAATACAATGCCATTGTAGTTGTGTTGAAGAATAAAGTTCCCTTATTAAACACGTTATAGAAACGCTAGATGTCCTTATTATAGCTCCTTGAACCCTGTCCTGCGCAAAACCAGCGTCTACTTTCGCTTTTCTCTTTCGTTCAGGCTTAAAAGTGAAAGTGAAGATCTGATTGGTTTTAACGAATGCGGAAAAATACTCCTTTCTGATTGGCTGGTGTATAATGTATTATTTAGATATATTGTGTTTACTGTTTTATTATTCTTACAGTCTCCTAAAGAATTTTGTACAATTAAAAAACTTGGCCTTGTCTATGGGGTGTCCAGTGTACCTCTAGTATGCATCTTTCTGCCTTAGAAATAATTTTATATACAAAAAGTAGCATTTGCATTGGGTTTTAATGCCATTTAAAGCTATTCAATCTCAGGAAATTAGTTATAACCAGTCATTGTCTTTGTGGATTCAGAGCCCATCCCAAGAATACTGGGTGTGAAGCAGGACCCTACAATGATACACAACATGCACCTTCCCATGGAGAGGAAACTCTCTATAACACAATACATGTTTTCTTGGAGTTACTGCCTCAGAAACAAGGAATGGCAGTGTGGCTCCTTTATACCTGAAAGTGTACCTTGAAGTGAGGTTGTACTTTTTCTTAGAAACATGAAATCGAAGCACAATCCCTATTTGGATCATGTAACTAGACAACAATTTATCACAGTGGTTAAGATGTTGGACATCTGCTCATAAGGTGATGAATTAAAATCCCGGGAACCATTACAATGCCACTGCTGCGTTCTTTGAGAACGAACCTGAACCCTCAACTGGTCAGTTGTATAGGGTAAATAATTATAAGTCACTCTGGATGAGGGCGTCTGCCAAATGCTGTATATTCACTGCAGGGGGAACTTTAACCTGTAACATGAACATAATGAACAATATTACCAGAAATAAATCAGAAAACGTTATTCATAAGCTCACATACAAGGAAATGCTAACAATTGTTGTAAAAATACTGACATAGTCAACTGGGAATGCAAACCTATTCAAATGAGTGCTCTAAATTTCCTATATCTGGATATGCATCTTATGCAAATATAACACATCACAAGAGAAAATATAGCTCTGATTGACCACTGACTCTTTTCTTTTTAGCCATTAATCACTTTCAATCTTACAGCGTAACAGTAAAATGTGTACCAATGTTTAAAACATTGATTTCTTCCATCCAGGTTGCTGATGTTCTATATATATTAATATATCAAAGGAATTTGAGCAATGAAACAAAATATGCAAAATGCAGGTATATGATGTCTGACAACAGTTTTCAGGAATGTAGACACAGATTTTGGCGTCTTGTAGGTTACAATATAAAGTACATTTTCATAAAATTGATGTCATTTGATAGCATTTGACCCACGATAAAATACAGATCTTAAAAAAATATATATAATAATAGCCTGTATTAACTTCCCAGATAAAATTGACCCAATTCTGACGTAATGTAAAAATATTACAGCATCTGTGAAATAAAATCCCTAGAATCAACCATGAGCCTGTAAAAGGTTTATTGGTATTGTTAATGTATTGTTTTGCATCCATTAGACATTAAACAGGAAATGAACCAGGGCTAGAATACACTGCCATGCATCACACAATCATTATGCTTGCATTAGCATCTGGCTCTCATCATTGAAAAAATAAAGAAGAATTGCACCGAGATGTACAACAATGAATCTACACAATCAGTGAAAAAAACAGCATCCAAACCCTGATCTGTAAAAATCTGGAAAGAAAACATGTCACTGCTGCATTATCAGTTAGGGAATAATTACACCATGCGATTCCAATCCTCCAAAGCACAATATCAAATTTTGTACAGGAGAAAATCCTGTCATATGAGTTGTTGCTTTTTCCTTGTCTGTTATATATTTTTTTAAAGAAGCCATTGGTGAATTTGCTCCATGATTTTATTTGGCACATGTTTATATTTAAGATGCACAACAAGCAAGTTCTTCCATTACAGTGCACACTGTGGCACATTGTTCCTCTGCGCATGCGCATAGGTTACAGATGTCTGGCCTGCTTCACAGATCGTTTTCCTTTTTCCTCCAGTTACATAAAATCGTCAGAATCGTTACCACCCTGAAAAAAAAATTTATAGTAAAGTTTAAAGATGCACACAAGTGTGTGTACATTTGCACATATATGTTTGCACAAATCAGATTTTTGAGTAGTATATATTGATAAGAAAAAATACTTAAAGGTGTTTACATTTAGGTGCATGCATAAGGAACATGTGGGCAAACAATTACAGTTGTGTTCAAAATTATTCAACCCCCACTGAAATTGATTGTTTTGGTCGGTTTGACATTGATTATGATCATTCAGTCATCCTGCTTACAATTAAATCAAAGAGGCACGTGTAGGTCAGACAAATATAACATACCATTTATAATGAAATAACCACAAATGTCTTTTCTGAGCTCACATCATTATCAGTTTTATTCAACCCCCAAGTGACATTCAATCTTAGTACTTAGTACAACATCCTTTTACAGTTATAACAGCTTTTAAACGTGAAGCATAGCTTGACACAAGTGTCTTGCAGCGATCTACGGGTATCTTCGCCCATTCATCATGGGCAAAAGCCTCCAGTTCAGTCACATTCTTAGGCTTGCGCACTGCAACTGCTTTCTTTAAGTCCCACCAGAGGTTCTCAATCGGATTTAAGTCTGGTGACTGCGATGGCCACTTCAGAATCTTCCAGCCTTTAATCTGCAACCATGCTCTAGTGGACTTGGAGGTATGCTTGGGATCATTGTCCTGTTGAAAGGTCCAACGTCTTCCAAGCCTCAGGTTTGTGACGGACTGCATCACATTGTCATCCAATATCTCCTGGTACTGAAGAGAATTCATGGTACCTTGCACACGCTGAAGCTTCCCAGTACCTGCAGAAGCAAAACAGCCCCAAAGCATGATTGACCCCCCGCCATGCTTCACAGTAGGCAAGGTGTTCTTTTCTTCATAGGCCTTGTTCTTCCTCCTCCAAACATAGCGTTGATCCATGGGCCCAAACAGTTCTAATTTTGTTTCATCAGTCCACAGAACACTATCCCAAAACTTCTGTGGTTTGTCCACATGACTTTTGGCATACTGCAGTCGACTCTTCTTATTCTTTGGGGACAGCAAGGGGGTGCGCCTGGGAGTTCTGGCATGGAGGCCTTCATTACGCAGGGTGCGCCGTATTGTCTGAGCAGAAACTTCAGTACCCACATCTGACAAATCTTTTCTCAGTTACTCAGCAGTCACACGGGGACTTTTCTCCACTCTACGCTTCAGGTAGCGCACAGCAGTCGAAGTCAGCATCTTCTTTCTGCCACGACCAGGTAGCGTTTCAACAGTGCCCTTTGCCTTGAATTTGCAAATGATGCTTCCTATGGTGTCTCTTGGTATGTTTAACATCTTTGCAATCTTCTTATAGCCATTGCCCTTCCTGTGAAGATTAATCACCTGTTCTCTTGTCTTCCTGGACCATTCTCTTGACCTCACCATGTTTGTAACCACACCAGTAAATGTCTAGAAGGAGCTGAGTATCACAGTCATTTTAAAGCTGCCTAATTGGTGCTTATTAGGCTTTATTGCTGCTCCCTGATATCCACAGGTGTTTTTAATACCTGATTGAAAACACTTCATTGAACCTCTGTTCTTCAGAGTGGTAGTCTTTAAGGGGTTGAATAATTATGTCAATGAAGAATTCACAAAAGAAACATTTACTACTGTATTACAAAACTAATTGATGTCATTTTAGTTGCATATGGTTCTTAAGAAGTCCTTGTAGGATTTCATTCTGAATA
The DNA here is from genome assembly GCF_014805685.1 of Silurus meridionalis. NCBI lineage: Eukaryota > Metazoa > Chordata > Actinopteri > Siluriformes > Siluridae > Silurus > Silurus meridionalis. The sequence goes on from NC_060906.1 coordinate 20,130,050, forward strand.
CAATTACAAATGTACACTAAATTCCCTAAAACCATTTACAGCATTGGGGGTTGAATAATTTTGAACACAACTGTAAGGGGTCTGAATGCTTTCTGAACGCACTGTAGCACATTTCATTAAAGTATTCTTTATTATGGCAAGAAATCAATAAACCCTGATTTTCTGATCTCCAGTAGAAGAAATGGCACAATACTTCACAGATATGTAAGTCTTATAGCACCAAACTAAAAGAATTGTAAAACATACCACACACACACACACACACACACACACACACACACACACACACACACACACACACACAGGCAGGTTACAGACGACATCTGCATGTTTTGCAAACACACGTAGACGCCTTTACAACCAACAACATGGTCCCAATCTACCTCTGCATGTCCTTCCATGATTACATATCATATTGTACATTTATAATACACTATATATACACTATATTTAAACTTATTTATATTATATATCGGACACTTCATAACTTTTTTTTGTCCTTTATGTCTACAATTTCATTGTATGGTGCAGTGGTTCTTAAAATGTTGGTTGTGCGCCTCTAGTGGAGAATAAAGACATGACAGGTGGGGCAGGATGAACTGCAGGATTTCAATATTTTTGTGTTCTTTATTAATCTCCATTTATTATTTTCTGTTATAAATCAAAATATAAATATGCACATTGGGTCAAGTAAATTAAATTTAGTGTCCCCGACAACTACACTATAATTTGTTGTTGTTTTTTTTTAACTTGATGCCATTTGATATTATTGATTTAGAACTTGATATTTAAATAAATTAGACGTTTAACCAAGTATTTCATTACTATTTGTGGGGGTGATGAAGGACAGGTGCGGAAATCCACCCCCTTTAAAGTGTGGTAATGGGGAATATTAATCATGTAACCGAATGTTTCCTGTATATAAGACAAACTCCGGAATTACACATTTATGTTGGAATTTCATTGTGAATGAGGCAAAGTTTTAAAGTGCAGTCATTTTGGTCTAGGACTTATTTAGAGTATGTTTTTCTACATCACGACTAATAGCAACGAAGCTATTTTTATAAATATATAACAATACAGATAGATTAGAACAAAAAGGGGTGCAAACAGGAAAGAAGAAAATGAAGGTTCTACCTCGTTTGTGGTCATTTTCTCGCTCTTCATAAGTGATGAATAATTCCTGTAAAAGACACGCATTTAATCTGCACGCTTAATTATGCAGAAATAAAATGAAACAATGATGTCATTTCTATTAGCTTTTAGTTTCACGATTTACTGAATGTTACTGGAGCGGAGCGGTGCCCTCGGCAGAACACTGGAGAACCTCTGCCTCTAGTGGAGAATAAAGACATGACAGGTGGGGCACGATGAACTGCAGAATTTTAATATTGTTTTCTGTGTGTTCTTTATTAATCTCCATTTATTATTTTCTGTTATAAATAAAAATTCAAACAAGCACTTTGGGTCATTAATGCAAGTAAATTAAAGCATCTACACTATAATTTGTTTTGGTTTTTTTTACTTGATGCCATTTGATGTTATGGATTTAGAACTTAATATTTCAATAAATTAGACATTGAACCAAATATTTTATTAATATTGTCGGGGGTGATGGAGGACATGTGGTGCTTAAAAATCAACCCCCTCTAAAGTTTGGGAATGGTGAATAATAACCGTGTAACTGACTGTTTGTGGAAATGGTATGAAATACATTTGGAAATCATAAAAATTTAGCTTTCATATGGCAAAGGATTTTTTTTTGTAGCATGTCAACACAGTTGACACACATCCGCTGCATTCACAACGGCTTCCCCTTGTGAGGTGCAGCCCAAGACACAAACAGCTGGTCATTCCTCCTGAAGCCTGCCGTTCTCCTGACATACGTATGGAGAGCCTGCACTGGGCATAAGGAATCAATCTCTCCTCCTCCCTAGAAGAGAACAGAGGAGGGTGAAAAGCTGAAAGTTCTGTAATGGGACATCTATAAGAAGAATCTAACACTTTAGGTACAAATGCCAGGTTAGGGCGAAAGGAAACTTTCCTGAGCCCAGGGGCAAACTGTAAACAGGATGGACTGACAGACAGGGCTTGCAGCTCGCTCACACGCTTAGCTGTCACCAGAGCTACAAGCATTGCGCAGAGCTCTGAGAGACAAGCAGGGAGAGAAGAGAGAGAAATTTCAGCTTCGTGCCATCCACCAGCTCGAAAGGGTGTTGATAAAGAGCCTCCAAGACCATAGACAGATCCCACTGAGGCACCATCTGCCTAGACACCAGCTTCTTATCTTTCATACAACGACTAATTAAGGGGTGCCGACCTGCAGGTTTGTTACCAATCCCGACATAACACGCAGAAATAGCCGCCAGATATACTTTTAAAGTAGAAAAAGCTTTGACTTTATCCAGCAAATCCTGGAGAAAACACAATATGTCTCCCACAGAACACTGAAAAAAGACAATGTGACAATGGCCACACCACTTCTCAACGACTTGCCATTTATTGTCGTAAAATGTGCGAGTAGATAAGGCTCTGGCACTCTGAATAGTGTGTATAACTGATGGTGGTAAACCTGCCACATTCAAGTTCCACCTCTCACGAGCCTGGCCCAAAGAGCTATCCTGTCTGGGAGGATAAATCTCCCCCCTCGCCTGGGACAGGAGGTCCCCCTGTCGAGGGAGTGGCCAATGCTGATCTGACAGCAGCTGAACTATATTGGAGTCCCAGCGTGAAGCTATGAGAACCAGTAACAAGCCCAGTTCCCTGAACCTGGCTAGGGTGGTGGAAATCAAGCTTAGTGGAGGGAATTCATATAGAAGGACATTTGGCCATGGGTGGGCTAAAGCGTCCACACCCAACAGTGCATCTTTGTCCCTTAGAGTGTCCCATAAAGAGGACACTGAGCGTTTTCTCACTAAGCGAAGAGATCTACGGCAGCTCAGCCCTAACTGCTTCAACACTTGGGTGTGCAGTTTCCATTCCCCGTACAGGGGGTTTTCCTTGGACAACAAATCCGCACCCCTGTTCCATATGCCTGGAACATAAGTCGCTCTGAAAGGCACGCAAAAACCCCAGTGTAAACAACTTTGGTCATGCGTTGATGACGTCACAACCATCACCGCGCTGGGCTCCGCAGTAAGAGCGAGCACGCCCTCCAGCGGTGATACTAGGGGGGTGCTTGGTGATACTGAACAGTTTCCCTTGTTCCTCGAACCCGAGGAGAACTTAGGGAGCAAGCCCTTACGGAACTCAGAACCGCGCTGTGTTCCCTTCTCATTTTCTTTGCAGGTGGAGAAAGGAGGATAGGGGAACATACGCATGGCAGGTTGCACCCTTAGGGTGGGGCGGACGGTTTCTAGCTGCCATGGCCACAAATGAATGCTTCACCCATGGTCCCGAGCCGTCCAATCTTTGAATCGCGAGGCGTCCAATCTTTGAATCGCGCCTCGTGCAGAGCGCAGCATCAGATCATTTACCACACAAATCTTGTCCCAGAGTGCCGGGTTCGGTACTCCCGTGTCGAGCTGTCCCCCCATCTCCTCCAAAACCTATGCCTGGTACGCAAACAGTAAAATCACCGCGTTTAGTGAGCAAACTGACTGTGCCACGTATATGTACATTCTCTGATGGATAAACGCCGTCAGCCTTTCCATTTTGCCTGACAGCAAAATTTAAAAGGAGGTAAAAATAGAGCGCTGATTCGGATGGAGGTGGTAGGCCACCAAAGACTCTACCGCTTGGGGTCTGGTAAACCCCAGCTCTCCCGTCCCTTGAATCTCCAGCTTAGAACACCCTTTCACGGGAAGCTTGAATTGAAGGGGCTAGACCAATAGTGAGACATCTCTTCATGCAAGCCGGCACGGCGGGCAGGAGCTGTCTAGCTGCAGGTTGAGCAAGCGGCAGCCTTTTCCCATCATAAAGGTCTCTTTTAGCTCCCTCCACGTCCTGGCCCACAGTCCAAGCTAGGCCTAGCTTAGCCGCGGTTCGCTTGCATACCTCATGCAGGTTACCGTTCGCCTGCAAGGCTGAGTCCCCTTCGCTCTGGGGTCTTGACCGGCAATTCGGCCTCCATCAAGTCCGCCCATCTCGTGGTAGCTCGTAGCTTTGTGGCAGCACCGGACAGTCATGGGTCTTGTTGGTTAGCCACCAGCACTCTCAGCCGTCTCTCCGAAACTTTCACCGGCATTGACCGCATTGAACGCATGCTTGCGGGTTCGCAAGCTATGTTTAAACATGCTTCAGGCCCATGCACACGATGCACATACGATCCTGTATGACTAGTCTCGCGTTCAGTGGCGGAATCAATGACGGCCCGCACGATGAACAGTTTAGCAAAAACCAGCCAGGAATGATATTATAAGGGGTGGACCTGAGGAATAAAGGTGTGGTGGAGCCTGATCGCCGGTCGACCTGTCTGTCAAGACAGAAGTGGTGTCATAGGAACTTCCGTAGTTGGTCATGCCCTAAGCGATTCCCATAGTAAAACACTGAGCGAAGTTAGAGAAGGAACTTTAAGTTTCTATAAAAAAAAACATATAACAGGTTGCCATATTTAAAAAAATCTAAGTATAACCCTGTCAGGAAGTCATGTATTCTTAACTATTCAGTATGGGTGTATTGTATAGTATTTACATTGAGTCTTATTTATGTTAAACTAACCGAGTCAATGAGAATGCTATCTAAAGCGTGTTACTCTATGTTCATAACCCTTTAACTGTTGTTTTTAATGGCATCCAATGCAATTCCTTGCTGTCTATCTGACTCTCCACCCCCTGGTGCATGAACTGGTCAATCAGCCCCATGTGTGCACCATATTTTTCCTTTTATCACAGCAGCTCATCTCCAAAGTCGTTCTCCTCCGCCTGCATTTTATGGCCTTGTTTGCTTTTGTAGGAGTCAATGCCAGCATGAGGGAGCGTGGTTGAAGGGTACATCCATTTATATTTGTGTGGCACTCCACACCACCCACCAACTATAGTCTTCTTACTAATGTTAAGTTTGTGTGTGTGTGTGTGTGTGTGTGTGTGTGTGTGTGTGTGTGTGTGGTCCTTAGCTGTTGGTGTGTGTAGCCAGATGTCAGGGATTCCCCTGCCACACCCCTCCGTAGCTCTCTTTCAGCTGCTCCCGGTGCTAATTGCCGACACCTGTTCCGCATTACCTGGTACCCCTTTATAAGCCCATGCTCCGACACCACTCGCTGTCGGATCTCTTAGATGGCTATAGTGACTTACCAGATTCCTTATCGCCAGCATTCACCGCTGGTTCATGCTCCTGGCTCCGTGTTTATACTCACGGTCTGGATTATACTCTCTTTACGGATTATCCCCTATACCTGCATTACGGATACTACCTGTATTAGGAACTATACCGGGGTTACGGTTTGTAATTCTTCCAGACTCATGTTAGTTTTCATACTTTAAATTAAGACTATGATTGAGTTGCTTCTGCTTCCTACTCTTGGTCAAAACCCTGACACCAGAACTATGGAGAACTTGTTTATATTTTTTTTAAGCATGAAACTAATGGACCATTGTGGGTTAGTGGAGCCATACATAACCTCAATTTCCCCCCACAAAGCGCACCATATGACTGAGCATGTGGTATATTTTGGGCAAAGTTTTATGCTCATAATGTATTTATTTACTATAAAATCTAAACACTTAAAAAAACCTTTACATGTATATTGCTTATAATAATTTTGTGTGGTGTAACTCAACAATAATTATAATCACCAACTTTCCTGGCAGCTTACTTGTTTAAGCTATAAACTCCTAGTCAGTATTAGGTAATGCCAAGGCCATGTCATATGCTTTGCAATGACTAAATCTTTTCTGTAAAAGTAAACTGGAGCAACCATTCAGCTAAGTCTATGGTCTGTAAAAGTTGCAGTATCCAGGCTGGCCTTGAGCTCTATCAGTGTCAAAATGCCTCCTTTGAAAAAAGACTCCTTTCTTTTGTGACTGCATTAGAAGTCAAGTTGCTTGATGGAAATTTCATAAATGTGAGTCTCAGCACTAAAACATACACTTAGCTTAGACACACTCTCCCATTTTAAGTGCAAATTAAAAACGTATCTTTTTAGCAAAGCCTACATATAACACACATCACATATCATAAACCTGTGCTCCAGAATATCTGATCACATGCACATTATCAACTTGTGCTGTTAATATCATGAACAGCAGCTACGCTAATTCCTCTCCACTGCTTCTCTTTCTCTCCCCATCCTAGCTCCAGTCACGTCCCACCTCATGAAGATTATGGACCTTTAAAGAAATAGATGCGGCCCCCGTAAACTTCCCGTACCACCCAGAGATGTACCAGTCCCCAGCTGGATCCCACGTCATGTGTGGAGTTTTGACATTGGACCTCCTGGAGTGTTTAAAAGCTTTATAATCAAACTCTTGATGTCCCCCAAATGAGGATGGGTTCCTCTTTTGAGTCTGGTTCCTCTCAAGGTTTCTTCCTCATAACATCTAAGGGAGTTTTTCCTTGCCACAGTCGCCATGGCTGCTCATCAGGGATAAACGCACAACATTAACCTTGACTGTTGATTTCTGTAAAGCTGTTTTGAGACAATGTCTGTTGTGAAAAGCGCTATAGAAATAAACTTGACTTGACTTGACTTACCAGGGCATGGGCAATACGAAAGTACATGCTGACACCTAGTGCCTTGAAAAGAAGCCATGTTTTCTACATTATTTCTCAAGAAAAGCAAAGTCACACCCACGTTTTTAGCATTTTATTTACAGTATGTACAGTCAGCAAAGCAGAAATACAGGACACAAATAACAATGATCCAGAGACCATACACCATATATGTGACTGCAACTAATGTAAGGCTTTTGGATACTAATACATTGTTGTTTGAGAGCGCTTATCTAAATCTTATCTAAAACTCATCTGAATCAGTACTTTCCAGTATATGCCATATAGGATCATGTGGAAATGCATCCCAAGGAAAAAAGCGGTAGATGAACATTACACCAGCTGTAACAATTAGACCAGCACATATCCGCTTCCTTACCTGCAACAAATGTTCATTAATTCAATATGCATTCATAAATATTTTATCTTATATTTCATAGGAATGTTTCTCAAATTTGATTAATCAGAAGCTATTGATTGATTTTCTATAGCAGCATATAGCTGATATAACAGTTTCTATACTAATAGCTAATTCGCTGCACCCTGCAGACCTAGAAATAAACAAAAATATTGTTTTGCATTTTGACAATCTAAAACAGATGTTTGTTCATATAATGAGTTTTCCTGTAAAGAGAAATACAATATATTTGACATTTGAGGGAAAAGCTCTAATGTCAGAAATTTGTTGATTTATTAAATTTATTGAGTCTTCAGTAATAAGCTATGTGATAACAGGAGCTAGAAAACATGGATCTATAGATGGATTTAAAAAAAATCTGAATTAATTGTAACAATAATTACAACAAATTGATACTTACAACACGGTGAGGTTTAGAGAATTTCTGTAGGTAGTTTTTGGCACTTTCTATGGCTTTCTTATTCTTCGAAGAATTCAGCAGTCCTGAATTCTCATGAAACAAGACGTCCACCATCATCACATTTTTTATATCCCAGCTGCTGCTGCTTGGTGCAATGTGCTCTGGGTCAAATGTGGTGAAGTACAATCATAATAGTGGGCTTCTCATCTAAAAATAGTAAAATAAAAGAATTTCAAGTGAATAATATACTTTCACCGTCAAATTTTCAAACTAATTGGATTAGAAAAATAAAGAAATATTTAAACAATTGGGCTTGGCTCAATTATATTAGATTTAATTTACCCAAATTGACTTAATTATTTTAACATTTTACAAAAGCACTGAAAAAAATGTTTTTGCTTGAATTCAGGTCAGTTTAATCACTTTTGTAAATAAATGCACTGCTTTAAATTAATTATTAATTAACAGATAATTCTGCCAAAATGTCCTCATTTACTTTTTTCATGGAATAAATAGGTCATTTAACTTATATGGTGAATGTGGCAATTTGATGAATGCGCTGAGGAGCAAGGTGAATTTGATGAAATAGAGAGGAGAATGTTGAATGATAAAAATTGAAATAAAAAAGGCACAAGGAAATAACATATCACATATGACTCGCTTTCTCTTATAAAGCTATTAAAATCCATGCAAAAAATGGTCTTATCACATTGTCTCTAATTTGATTTGCACAGGATTGGTTCATGGTTTTTTTTATTCTTTCTTTTACATGTTTTTGTTGTTTTGTTTTGTTGGGTTTTGTGGGGGTTTGGGGATGGGTAAAGAGTAAACAGGCATCTGGGCATTTGGCTATCTGGGAGTGTCTATAAAAATGACTGACAATTACATAATATATATATATATATATATATATATATATATATATATATATATATATATATATATATATATATATATATATATATGAGATAATCACTGAAACCTTTGCTATAATTCTTTCTGCCTATTTTCCAAATAAATTTGTGCATGAAAGAAACAGATAAACGACTGCACCTGCACACGAATCCATTTTCAGGAATTAGACCAGATGCTATAACTGCATGCTCCATGTCCTTCTGTACCACATTACAATAGTATTATTTGAACTCACGTGTAAGGCGTGACAGAGCTGCTTCAATGTCGGTTCCAGCGCGCGAGACGATCGGACAGAAGACCACTTTGACATCACAATCCTTCTCATTACTTTCTACTACTTTCACTTTGTTATTAATCTTTAGATGTGAAATGATTTCACTACGGAGTTTCTTGACATTTGCATGAGGCTCAAAATAAACTCTGGTCACAAATATGGTCTTGAAGAATGGGTTAGAATCCCAACTTTTAAATCGCTTCCAATACAATGCCATTGTAGTTGTGTTGAAGAATAAAGTTCCCTTATTAAACACGTTATAGAAACGCTAGATGTCCTTATTATATCTCCTGTAACCCTGTCCTGCGCAAAACCAGCGTCTACTTTCGCTTTTCAGTTTCGTTCAGGCTTAAAAGTGAAAGTGAAGATCTGATTGGTTTTAACAACGAATGCGGAAAAATACTCCTCTCTGATTGGCTGGTGTATAATGTATTATTATATATATTGTGTTTACTGTTTTATTATTCTTACAGTCTCCTAAAGAATTGTGTACAATAAAAAAAACTTGGCCTTGTCTATGGGGTGTCCAGTGTACCTCTAGTATGCATCTTTCTGCCTTAGAAATAATTTTATATACAAAAAGTAGCATTTGCATTGGGTTTTAATGCCATTTAAAGCTATTCAATCTCAGGAAATTAGTTATAACCAGTCATTGTCTTTGTGGATTCAGAGCCCATCCCAAGAATACTGGGTGTGAAGCAGGACCCTACAATGATACACAACATGCACCTTCCCATGGAGAGGAAACTCTCTATAACACAATACATGTTTTCTTGGAGTTACTGCCTCAGAAACAAGGAATGGCAGTGTGGCTCCTTTATACCTGAAAGTGTACCTTGAAGTGAGGTTGTACTTTTTCTTAGAAACATGAAATCGAAGCACAATCCCTATTTGGATCATGTAACTAGACAACAATTTATCACAGTGGTTAAGATGTTGGACATCTGCTCATAAGGTGATGAATTAAAATCCCGGGAACCATTACAATGCCACTGCTGCGTTCTTTGAGAACGAACCTGAACCCTCAACTGGTCAGTTGTATAGGGTAAATAATTATAAGTCACTCTGGATGAGGGCGTCTGCCAAATGCTGTATATTCACTGCAGGGGGATCTTTAACCTGTAACATGAACATAATGAACAATATTACCAGAAATAAATCAGAAAACGTTATTCATAAGCTCACATACAAGGAAATGCTAACAATTGTTGTAAAAATACTGACCGTCAACTGGGAATGCAAACCTATTCAAATGAGTGCTCTAAATTTCCTATATCTGGATATGCATCTTATGCAAATATAACACATCACAAGAGAAAATATAGCTCTGATTGACCACTGACTCTTTTCTTTTTAGCCATTAATCACTTTAAATCTTACAGCGTAACAGTAAAATGTGTACCAATGTTTAAAACATTGATTTCTTCCATCCAGGTTGCTGATGTTCTAGATATATTAATATATCAAAGGAATTTGAGCAATGAAACAAACAAAATATGCAAAATGCAGGTATATGATGTCTGACAACAGATTTCAGGAACGTAGACACAGATTTTAGGGTCTTGTAGGTTACAATATAAAGTACATTTTCATAAATTGATGTCATTTGATAGCATTTGACCCACGATAAAATACAGATCATTAAAAAATATATGTAATAATAGCCTGTATTAACTTCCCAGATAAAATTGACCCAATTCTGACGTAATGTAAAAATATTACAGCATCTGTGAAATAAAATCCCTAGAATCAACCATGAGCCTGTAAAAGGTTTATTGGTATTGTTAATGAATTGTTTTGCATCCATTAGACATTAAACAGGAAATGAGCCAGGGCTAGAATACACTGCCATGCATCACACAATCATTATGCTTGCATTAGCATCTGGCTCTCATCACTGAAAAAAGAAAAATAAAGAAAAATTGCGCCGAGATGTACAACAATGAATCTACACAATCAGTGAAAAAAACAGCATCCAAACCCTGATCTGTAAAAATCTGGAAAGAAAACATGTCACTGCTGCATTATCAGGGAATAATTACACCATGCGATTCCAATCCTCCAAAGCACAATATCAAATTTTGTACAGGAGAAAATCAACAGAAATGCTTCATCAACAGCCCTGTCATATCAGTTGTTGCTTTTTCCTTGTCTGTTATATATTTTTTTAAAGAAGCCATTGGTGAATTTGCTCCATGATTTTATTTGGCACATGTTTATGTTTAAGATGCACAACAAGCAAGTTCTTCCATTACAGTGCACACTGTGGCACATTGTTCCTCTGCGCATGCGCATGGTTTACAGATGTCTGGCCTGCTTCGCAGATTGTTTTCCTTTTTCCTCCAGTTACATAAAATCGTCAGAATCGTTACCATCCTAAAAAAAAAATGAATAGTAAAGTTTAAAGATTTTGCACACAAGTGTGTGTGTACATTTGCACATATATGTTTGCACAAATCAGATTTTTGAGTAGTATAGATTAATAAGAAAAAATACTTAAAGGTGTTTACATTTGGGTGCATGCATCAGGAACATGTGGGCAAAAAATTAAGGGGTCTGAATGCTTTCTGAACGCACTGTAGCACATTTCATTAAAGTATGCTTTATTATGACAAGAAATCAATAAACCCTGATTTTCTGATCTCCAACAGAAAAAATGCACAATACTTCACAGATATGTAAGTATTATATCACCAAACTAAAAGAAATGTAAAACATACCACAAACACACACACACACACACACACACACACACACACACACACACACACAGGCAGGTTACAGACGACATCTGCATGTTTTGCAAACACACGTATACGCCTTTAATCTGGGACCAACAACATGGTCCCAATCTACCTCTGCATGTCCTTCCATGATTACAGATCATATTGTACATTTATAATACACTATATATACAATATATTTAAACTTATTTATATTATATATGCACACACTTTTTTTTGTCCTTTATGTCTACAATTTCATTGTATGGTGCAGTGGTTCTCAAAATGTTGGTTGTGCGCCTCTAGTGGAGAATAAAGACATGACAGGTGGGGAAGGATGAACTGCAGGATTTCAATATTTTTGTGTGTTCTTTATTAATCTCCATTTATTATTTTCTGTTATAAATAAGAATTCAAATATGCACATTGGGGCAAGTAAATTAAATTTAGTGTCCCTGACAACTACACTATAATTTGTTGTTTTGTTTTAACTTGATGCCATTTGATGTTATTGATTTAGAACTTGATATTTCAATAAATTAGACATTGAACAGAAGTATTTCATTACTATTTGTGTCATTTTGGTCTAGGACTTATTTAGAGTATGTTTTTCTACATCACGACTAATAGCAATGAAGCTAATTTTTATAAAAATATATAACAATACAGATAGATTAGAACAAAAAGGGGTGCAAACAGGAAAAAAAAAAATGAAGGTTCTACCTCGTTTGTGGTCATTTTCTCGCTCTTCATAAGTGATGAATAATTCCTGTAAAAGACACGCATTTAATCTGCACGCTTAATTATGCAGAAATAAAATGAAACAATGTCATTTCTATAAGCTTTTAGTTTTACGATTTACTGAATGTTGATCCGTGTGTTACCTCAACTCCTCCTGCTCCTTTTTTCTCTTCACTTCTTCCTTTTCTTTTTTCTTAATCTCCTGAATCTGAGCCTTCTTCTCGTTCCGGTCCTCTCTTTCTCGGGACTCTTTCTCAGCTGCCAGATCGGGGTATTTCTCCTCCTTCGTCTTCTCCAACCGATTGACGATTTCGTTGATTTTCTTTTCTACAGACACGGTTCTTACCTGTCGATGGCACAACAGTCATAAATAAATAATGATGCTCATACATCATTAAATGTTTTGATCAGATCTATAGTACACTGGAAGTATTCTGGGTTAAACGTGAGTTTTAGAACAATGATAACACGCAGTCTGAAAAACCCTACTGTCTCTTACACGAAACTTCAACACAAAGACATCACTGAAGAACTATATATAAAGGCATTTTCCAAAAAAAAACTAAAGAATAAATTCCCTTCTTTGTTTTGACTGATGCAACTATACAGTTCAGTGTATGAAAAATAATTTATTACAGAATGGCATCTCTTGGCTGATCAGCTAAACTTGTTCATCGTGTTCTACAACGTGTACCTCTTTCTGGCGATGGAAGCCAATCTGGCCCACGTCCATGTCTCCGGTTTTCTTCAGGTTGCCCCACGGCGTGTAAACGATGTTGACGTTGTTCATTTTACAGCCTGTCAGTGGCAAATCAGTTATGTGTTAGTCCCAGACAAAATACTTACAAAAACAATGGAATCAATTTATTCCCAATTTATAAGCCACATGAAATGTGGTATGAAAATCCAGTTCGTTAAATTCTGTCTTACGAGAAAATTTTCATACTCAGAAAAGTGAACCTTGACCTGTATAAGAGATGATTTATCGGGGAAATCTGGCGAGAAATTGTAAATCACTCTGGGCTACGTAATCATTTGTTTCAAAACAAAACAGTAACATACTTCAAAATATATGAATAATGAATTGGTAGGTTTGTTGGTGCTTTTTATTTATTTTAACACATTTAATGATAATAATGTAACAGTGATATTTGAACTAATTAGTTGAACTGGAATACGTTATTTCGATGCAAATTAATGGCGTTCTAGTGGATATGCGATATACGGCAACAATTAATCTGTACAAAAAAAAAAACATTCCAATACGATTTTACCTTGAATGCTGTTGTTCTTTACGAGTTGCGCACAGTCGATCAGGACCTCTTTGGGTATGTCGTCTATCGTCTTTCCCTTTACACACACACACAAAATAAAAATTACATTATAATTTATCTTCTTTCCGCTGCTTAGGAGTCGCCACAGTGGATCATCCGTCTCCATACCTCCCTGTCCTCTACATCTGCCTCTTTCACACCAACTACCTGCATGTCTCCCTCACCACATCCATAAACCTCCTCCTTGGCCTTCTCTTTTCCTCCTTCCTGGTGGCTCCATCCTCAGCATTCTCCTACTGATATACCCCATGTCCCTTCTCTGCACATGTCTCCCTCACCTTGTCTCCAAAACATGCACTGTCCCTCTAATAAACTTGTTTCTAATCTGTCCATCCTCATCACTACTAATGAACATCTCAGTATCTTCAGCTCTGCTACCTCCAGCTCACTATAATTATAATCAATAGAAGAACTATTAAATAATCAGGGCAATGTACCTTGGGCAATCTCAGGTATACGTGTGCAGAGGACAGTTTATCCACGTGAAACCTGAAACACAAAGGTTTGTAACACACAGATTATAGTATTTTACACTTATCACCATCGAATGTGACAAACTTATGCGCAAGCTTGATCTTAGTTAGTGCCAAATCCAAGATTATGCATGCAATGAGTTAGGATTAGGTTTAAACAAATAGGAACACACAATAGTAACACTTTTTTATTGTTAAAGGGCGGTTTCAAATAGGCACAAACAATTTTCTCCATATACCTCTAACAAACTTGGAGACACGAATAGAAAATTTAAGATTTACGTTCATAGCATTTGGCCGATGCCCTTATCCAGAGAGACTTAAAATGATCTCCTCTATACAACTAAGCAATTCTGGGTTAAGGGCCATGCTCAAGGGCCTACTAGATTGGTGGGGCTGGGATTAAAACTCATGATCTTCCAATCTGAAGTCTTAACAACTAGACTACCACTTCCCCCACCATTAAAAATACACTGGTGAAGTCAACTTTCTATTTCATTCAGATCATAGGTTTTCTTCCAGATGGTCATAAATAAGAAAGTCTTTGCATGAAACATTAATTCTGTGTATGAGCTCATCTTCGTGTTGCAGGTTTTAGTCTCTCTGCACCACGGCTCGCTTACCAAATGTCCTCAGGCCATCCGTATTTTATGAGGTCCTCGTCTGTTAAGGAAAGGAAATCGGTGTCATTAACGTGCAACCATCCGAAAAGAATAGCGCAAAAGTCGTTGTGTGTGAGAACAAGCACTTACTTTCATATTTGTCTTTCCCCATGTAGATGGTGTAGGGCGGCGTGACTGCTGTAATCGAGATTAAAAAAAAAAAAAAGTTCAGAATCTGCCATAAAGTCAGTTTTCATTCAACAGTCTAATGTTCACTATACCAAACTCACACCACCACAGCTCCAGTGAAACCTTAATGTTTTGGTAATGGTAGATTAGGTCTATCTATCTCTCTATCTTTGAAGGAAAATGTTTTGTACTGATTGACAATTCAAGCATCCTAAATGGACACACACACACACACACACACACACACACACACACACACACAAGGTTTAGATGACATGCCTTCTGACTGGGTTATGAGTTTGTTTATGTGTCTTCAACTGCCCATGCACACAGTATTTTAGAAGTCAAGTCAAAAGGCATGTGAGGGAATCTAGAGAGAGTCTAAGCACATAATTCAACTAGAATCAAAGGAGAAACACTGATATTTCCCCAATAGGTGCCGGTCCCAAGCTCGGATAAATGGGGAGGGTTGCGTTAGGAAGGGCATCCAGCGTAAAAACATGTGCCTAATCAAACATGCGGAGGATCCGCTGTGGCGACCCCTAACGGGAGAAGCCGAAAGAAAGTTTTTTAGATGATAAATTGTTATAGAAATATTTATAATCGTCAAATAGGAACAGTAACAGATCTTCCTCAAACACCATGTGTTGATTATTCCTCTATACCTACACACGTGTGTGTATTTCATGTGTGTTCCATGTTGTGTGTTCTATGTTGTGTGTGTTCCATGTTGTGTGTATTTCATGTTGTGTGTATTTCATGTTGTGTGTATTTCATGTTGTGTGTTCTATGTTGTGTGTTCTATGTTGTGTGTATTTCATGTTGTGTGTATTTCATGTTGTGTGTATTTCATGTTGTGTGTATTTCATGTTGTGTGTTCTATGTTGTGTGTATTTCATGTTGTGTGTTCTATGTTGTGTATTTCATGTTGTGTGTATTTCATGTTGTGTGTTTCATGTTGTGTGTGTTCTATGTTGTGTATTTCATGTTGTGTGTATTTCATGTTGTGTGTTCTATGTTGTGTGTATTTCATGTTGTGTGTATTTCATGTTGTGTGTTCTATGCTGTGTGTGTTTCATGCGTATACCATGTTGTGTGTATTTCATGTGTGTGTACTATGTTGTGTGTATTCCGTGTGTGTGTTCTATGTTGTGTGTGTTCTATGTTGTCTGTGTGTGTGTGTGTGTGTGTGTGTGTTCCATGTGTGTGTGTGTGTGTACTTTTTTCTATGCTGTGAGTGTATTTTCATTTTTACTTGTTTATATACATGTATGTATAAACAAGCAAAAAAGATATATATTCTCTACATTAGCTTTAGTTTTCATTTAAAGAAATAAAGACAGTTAGACAGTTAGACAGATAGACAGATAGATAGATAGATAGATAGATAAAGTCGGATATATTTATCCAGACTAAAAACTTTCTAAAGCAACATTTTGTTCCTCTTGTCATTAAACATACACTTTATAATCGTAATTCTTCCTGCAGTTCACTTTACTCCATGTTTTACTCTACGTTATAACGTTATTTCTCCCTATCCATATTCCGACAAAAATCCCGCCTCCTAAACTCTGATTGGCTACCAGTTCACACCTTCGCCGATAAACATCCAATCGCAGCATAGCACCGGCTAGCACCAGCCAATCGTAGCCTGAGAGGCGGGACTTACCCGAATACGAGCGGATAAATAGCATTTTTACGGCTTTATCAGATCGCGCTAAGTTTTTTCGGTTTAGATATAAAACAGTTCTCACCGGCGCTGGTGAAGTAGAACACCATGTTTCCACACTGTTCGGATTAAAGAAAAGCCAGAGGTGAAAACAAACAGTAAATACACGCGTCCAACATTCCCCTGACAACTAGCGCGCTTCCAGGACTGACAAAACTCACACCAGAAGTGAATTAAACGTGTGACGTCATTTCCGCCACAGCACGGGTCACGTTTTATTCTTTATTTTTTTATATTACATTTTAATTTTCCCAGAATTTGAAAAATCCTCCCAAATAAATGTTGATTTTGAGCATTTGTTATTGTTTACTTTCATTGTGTAATGTTTCGTGTCAATATAATTTTATAATCATTTTTTTATTTATAATGGATTTGATTATTTTATTATAAGTAATTAATGATTAAAGTCAACTTGACTGATTTTTTTATTTATTATTTATTTTTATTTAATTTTTGAATAAAAAACAGACAAAATGTGTCAAATAATCTTAATAATAAAGATGATTACTTTTAATAAAGTCATTAGTAAATAAATTCAACTTCTATGTAACTATTATTCGATTCATTAATAATAATGAAACATAAAAGACAAAAAAACAATGATAATGAATAAAGTTAACCTCTATTTAACATATATTTTATGAATTATTACAATAAACTAATAAATACATAAAGCAGAAACATGTGTAAATGAAAAGACGAGTTAATAGACATAAACGTCTTGTTCTAAACTTTATAGTGAACAGCAATCTTTTGACATACACATATATATATATATATATATATATATATATATATATATATATACATATATATATATATATATATATTTTTTATATAGTTTGCAATTTTATTTTCCATTTTGCTTCCTTAAATAGGCCGGGATGAGCAGTATTTATGATATATGTATTAGGGTTTATAAAAATGGCTTCATATTTTTTTTAATCAAAATACTTGTGTTTTGTATTTGTATTGTTTTCAAATGCTGTTAAATACATTGTAAGAAATCTACATGATGACATCATTAAAATGCAGCCTCTGATTGGTCCCTACTCGGTAGTTTGTCCAGACTTGTTGAGATCAGAACAGAAAATGTATCCATATGGAAGAAGGTAGTGAAGGTAACAAATGTACAGGCTGCCAGCTTTCAAATAGGTGTACAATTATTAATAAATAAATATTGTACCCCAATTGAATATCATTGCATGAATGAATGTCAGACACATAATGTATTATATTTATGATTACAGTTATACAATTCATTAGATAGAAACCAGTTGCTATGAATACAGGTGCCATCAGTCTTTTTATAAATGACTTGTTTGTCATTGAGTCGGTGTTGCTGATGTAAAGTAGCCCTCTGGGACATTACACGGATTATGTAGATTAATATTTTGTCTGGTTGCATTTGTCAGGTTTATTGCACGACTGTTGCTGTTTGAAAGCTGTTGCTATCAAACATTGTTTTCTTAATCAGCCGAGTAAATGTAATGGTGAAGGGGTCGTTCAAATAGGAAATTTCACGCTCCCTTTTTTAAATTTTTTTATTATTATTTTAAAAATAAGATAAGATAAGATACAATTTATTTATCCCACAGAGTTTTCTGTTACAGCAGCCAAGAAAAATAAATGTGCAAATATATAATGTAGAGACATAGTACAAATGTATATATCATAGTGTATAAATACAAAAGAAAAAGAAACAAACAATACAGTAATTACATTTTTAAACAAACTGAACACAAATGGTGTAATTACACAGTTGTTATTTATATTAAATAACAGTAGTTTATTTTGATACATGGTGTGTATACTATAGTATATTTTGATACACTTAAAATTAATGTATTTTGTTATATTTTATTGTATCTTTGCCCAACCATATCGATGCTTATTTTTCGCTTTTTATTGAGTGTTCAGGTTTAAACCTTTACTTTGTAATATAGATATGTTTTTTTTTCAGGTATTGGCTAGTGGGACTTTTATTATGAAGATTAACTTCCGTAAACAAAGCCGGAAGTCGTATCGCGCTCTGGTGGCTTGGCGCGCGGTTCAAAAGCCACAACTGCCAGAGCGCGCGCGCAGAGACGGTGTCTGAGAGAGCGGGACCTGCAGATCCACAGGGTTTATAATAAGAGTTTATTCAGCGGAAAACCTTCGTGTAAGTGTTTAATTTTGCTAAAATCAATACTATTTCCTTCTACATTGTTTTTCCGCCGTGTTTTAGACGATTATTAGTTATTTGTTCTTTCATAGTCTGACTGGACTGGTGTCATTGGCGCGCGCGCAACATTTTCCCCACAGCTAGCTAGCTAAACAATTTTCCCTCAGAGGGAATACATACACTTTCCGTGTATAAACACATTCTTACCACTTTTATATCAATATTAACTTGTATAGACTGATATTAGTTTATGATGAGGCACAAAAAACAAAAAGAACGCGGTCAGTTTTGTTGTTGTTATTGTTGTTGTTGTGGTGGTTTGACTAACTAGCATTCAATACTAATGAGGAGAACCGTCTGCTTTATCGCTCTTTATTCTACTAAAATATGCAAATGATTAGATTAAACATCCTCCTTCAACATTTCGCGTTGATCTTCACACGTCCTCCAGGCACCATGAGATAGTTTTAGCTCTTCACACATCTCATATCAGCTTCAGTTCATCTGCAGAAGCATGCATGCTTTTGATTGGATGGACTTGTATGAGGTTTTTTGTATCATCATCTGATCTACTTTCCAAACATCTCATATGGAGATGTTTCCTCAGTCCAAACATCTCATCTTGGACAGCTTTAGTGGTATTAATGCTTATTTATCTGCAGGTTGAACTTCACTGGTGTTTCTAATGACTAACTGCTCTATGATGAGGGAATATAATAATGTTATAATCCTGTAAAGAACAAATCTAACACTCGGATTCTTATAAAGATTTGCAAATAATAAAGATGAGGCTTATATGCCAGATTTTCCTTTTGTAATTTGTTATAAACATGTAAGCAGCTGCACGCACTTCAAATTTCCAAAAGATACACAATATCAACGTTCCAGAATGTCCATACGTTATAAAAAAAATACATGTATGTGTAATGTATCGTTTAAGTGTACAGTGTGAGATCCATAAACATCTATAGAGCCTCTATTATTTATATAAAAAGCACAGAAAAGATTCCTCACATAAAAGCAGGGTTTCACAGCAGACATGTGGCATAGTGGAATCACAAAGATGTTGAGACCGTAGCAGAGATCTGTGTCTTTCTTACCACTATATACACATTACTGTCAATATCGGACGACGACGACAAAATATATTCCATACAATATACTAATAAGTCATCACTTAATTCATACAGTGTCCCAGTTTCTTCCTATAAACCAAACATCGTGTTTTGCATCTAAATACCCATAGGGTCAAATACAAACCTTGCCCTTAGAACTGATGTTTATCTTTCATATATGCAGTTTCTGGTGGAAGTATGTATTCTTCTCAATCTGTACAAACATTTAAAGTGTGTGGTGTTTGACTCGTATCATGTTTTTCAGACGTCATGAAAATGTCAGCCAGAACTTCAAAGAAGAGAAAACCGTGTTCACCGGATGCTGAAAGGTTCGTGTCCTTTTTTTTTCTTCTTTGCATACAATGTTATCCTATGCAATGTCTGGGGCGGGGGAATATTCCCCTGAATATTCCAATAAATCTGTATAATTTTCCTCTTAGTAATCCAGCGAAGAAGAAACCCGTGAGACTGGAGAGCTGCACAAAAAGAACGTCTGCTCGGCTGAAGGAGAACTGCCCATCTGTACTGAATTCCCCTGAAAGGACGCGTTCGTCTTCACTCTCTCCCAGTACACCCAGAAAGAAGTCACGCACCTTCGCGTTGGAGTCTCCTCCGAAAAGAGCATCTCCTTTAAAAGCCACGGTCGGAGCAGTGACATTTTACAGCAAGCAGAAGCCCCTTTACCTCACTCCACTGGAAAGAAAGGTGCTCAAGGAAACCAAGTCCCCTCCGACAAACCAAGACCAGCCGATCGCTCCCGTGTCATCTGGAGTAAACGACATCAAAGTCAAAAAGCCTAAAAAGAAGGAGAAAGTGAGAGCACAGAAATCCAACCTAAAGGGCTACTTTGCACCTAAACCCACAGGGGGCGCTAAAACGCATTTAAACGTGCTGGAAGTGAAGAAGCAAGCATCGATTACATTCAATAGTTTGAAAGCCAAAAACAAACCCAGGATCGTCGTCGGTGCCGCTTTTTTTGGCACCGGGAAAAAGCCAGCTTCCATGTACAAGCCTCACGTGCCAAAACCGAAGCCTAAACAAGCCATCTCTCAGAAACCTGCAGCAAAAGAGAATGCTGTTCCGGCACAGAGAGATCGCTCTCCGGTGCGCCAGGCTGTCTTTATTAACAAAACTAAACTGAATCCTCAGCTGCTTTCTCAGCATGGAGACTGTAATGCACCTGAGGGTGGAGAACACACCCCATGTCCTCAGCCCTTCAGCTCTAACAGTCGCACAGAGGTTAACAAGGACACCAGGAAAACTCATTCTCCAATAAAGTCCTTAATCTTGAATACAGATCACCAGGTGAGCCCTTATATCACTATCCTGGTTGTCATAGTGATGTTTGATCTATAAAAATAACAATGTTAGAATACAAAAAAGTCTTTATTTGTTAATTGTTTATTTTAAGAACTGTTACTGTTTAAAAGCACACACAATGCCAAGCCACAATGTTTATTTAGTTTTATTTTTAATGATTTGGGGAAATTAATCTTTCTAGGACACACCTGCCAGTCCTGGTTCAGACATTGTGATGGACATCGGTAAAATCAGCGCCGCAAATAATGACAGCTGTTCAGATAATAATGGTAAGTTCGACCTGCTTTTGACAACGTTTGTGGGGGATCACGTTTTAATTTTAAAAGTTGTATTATTAAGCACAATGTTGTATTTTGTCTTCTCAGAAACCTCAGCGGTTTACCCCATCTTCGGCTCCAGAAGGTAAATAATAAAAATGTTTTTTGAAAAGTTCTTCATTGTAGGGCTGAACACTACATATGAAAAAAAAATCTTTGTTAATATTTGGTATATTCTGTTTCAGGTCTCAGAAGAAGCCTGGTCTGACCTCACCTCTGAACAGCAGCACTCATTCTGCTGGCGCACAGGCTCTCTTGGCTAAGGAGAGAAGTTCCAGGAGGAAGAAGGAGCTGAAAAAGCAAACGATGATGATCAGCTTGTCATCGTGAGTAAAAGTGGTTAGAAGTAAATGAAAGAAGTAAAAGATTTAGCTGTGTAAGATGAAAGATCCTCTCTCTGCATACAGGACGCCGGCCAGAAGCAGTTTGGTGCCACTACGTGTAATTCATGTGGCATGCTGTACAGCGCAGACAGTCCAGAAGACAACTTTCAACACACACAGTTCCACCAGCGCTTCCTCGACACAATCAGATTTGTGGTGAGGAAACCTATGAAATATAATTGCAATGAATAATTGTTTTGCTTTAATGCTGCTTACAAGTAGGAATATGGTAGAGATATAAGCCACAATAGAAAAGAAAACTCTTCTATATCCACTGAAAATCCAATTCTAACTTTTACCGTACATTTAGAGTTAATGACCATCGGCCATGCAAAAATTGCGCAAAGAGGGTCACTCAGTGTTCCTGGCATTGAACAAATGAAGGAACACAAATGTGTAAAGATTTTGCTGCATGCTGATTTTCTTCTTCTCGTTCCATGAAGGGCTGGAAGAAGGAAAGGGTAGTGGCAGAATTCTGGGATGGCAAAATCATTCTCGTTCTTCCTGAAGACCCCAAGTACGCAACTAAAAAGGTGTGTGTTTGTTTGTACATACAGTGGTGTGGAAAAAGTGTTTGCCCCCTTCTTGATTTCTTATTTTGTTGCATGTTTGTCACACTTCAGGAAGGGGTTAAACACTTTTTCACACCACTGTGTGTATATGTATAAAAAATATATATATTTTTTTATTGCTATTATTATTTATTTATTGTTTGCTGTAGAATAGGTTTGCTGCTGGCCTGAGCAAAATATGACCAACACCATAGTGGGGTTAAATGAGTCTGTATAACCTGTGATGTCATCTGCTTCCTTTCAGGCAGAGGATGTAAGACGTATTGCAGATAGTGAGCTGGGATTTCAGCAGGTCAACCTCAGCAGCCCAAGTGCTGCCAAAACCTACCTGTTCATCAACAGTGACAAGATGGTGGTGGGCTGCCTGGTGGCCGAACCTATAAGACAGGTCTGAGGCTCATTTTCCATATGCCATATTACCACTTTTATTCATTGTAACTGCGCACAAGTATTTATAATAATAGATATATTAGATTGTGTATACTGATATTAAATATTCAATTGATCAACACACCTGATCTTATGTACTTGTATACTGAATATTTTTCGTAAAATGTGTGTACAGCATTATTGCTAATTCATTTTGGTGAGTATTTTTCCAATTACCGTAGTTGCATTTCTATCTTTTGAATGTTAGCTACAACGAACTCATTTTCTCAACAATGGCCTTTTATTCCAGCGATTCATGATTTGAAGTGAAACCGTGCATATTTGCTGTAAAGTTTTCCAACTTGTAAATCACGTTCGTGTTTGCAGGCGTTCCGTGTGCTGGAGCAGCAAGTAAAGCCAAAGGACATGATGAAGGAGGATTTTATGGAGCACCACAGAGCCTGGTGCTGCTCCACCATGCCCGAGAAGGCCATTTGTGGAGTGAGTCGAATTTGGGTGTTCAGCCTGATGAGGAGAAAGGGCATCGCAACACGTCTGCTAGACACAGTCAGGTACACACTCGTACGCTTTTATTCCTCTAGCTGATGCATGAAATCTAAACACAGGAGAATAATCGGTGTGGAATAATGTGAGACTGTTACTACCCCAAAGTTGATTGATTTTTACTTAACAGGAAGGTCCCATAGTGCTTTATTCCTCATGAAGTGAAGTAATTTGACAGCAGTAACAGAACTTTACAATAAATGCAAATTATAAAGACATGCCATTCTTTAATCTCCTGGAACATCTTCAAAACAGTTTAGATTATAGAAGACAAAAAGCTCATTGTTACTGAAAACGTAGTATTATTAAGGGGTACAACTGTAATTGAGTGTTGGTACTGGAGACTCATTTGAAATTCTAATACATCAGAAACCTTCAATCATACACTGTAAAAATAGATTTTTTCAAACCTGTTCATTAAGCTTTGAACAAGTGTTAAGTCCTGATGAGTAAAAGTTCAGATATTTATCAATAAAGATTAACTGATATTTAGTTATTAGTATTATTAGTTTTTTAAAATTGATACTGGATAGAAAAACAAACACTGCATGTAAATCAGTACTGAATCATGTAAATGTAATAAATATGAATATATCAATTCATAATTATATAAATATAATAGTGCTCAAATGGCATGTGGTGTCAGAGATTAGCCTCTAGAGGCCGCTCTGTAATGAGTGCAATGGAGGCAATCCAGAAAAACAAAATAGGTTTTTTTGTTTGTTTTTTTTTTTTAAATATAGTTCCATCAACTATCGGTACAGATTAATCGCAAAACCGATGAATCGGTCAACCTTTGATTATAACACCATGATTGTGAGCGAGATTGCTTTTATGCAGTTGCGCTGTAACCTATAGCTTTTATATAAAGTAAATTACATTTTGGACATATGCTGTTTATTTTTGCTTTATTAGTGGAAATAGATCTTGAAGCCACACTCACTTTGTAGAACATCATCTAGCTAGCTCACACTGATTTGTACATTTCCATTAAGGATGCTTGTATGCCTGAATAGTATCGCTTGCCTGCTAATGAATTTGCTAGTGTTTTATTGTTTCCTTTTACTGTTTTCTACACCTGCCTCTTTCAAACAAACTACCTGCATGTCTTCCCTCACCACATCCATAAACCTCCTCCTATTCACCTATTAATCATAAACTCAAACTCCTAAGTGTGAACAAGACAGTTCAAGATAGTTATGTGTAGATCCACCTGTGAACAATAGAGCTTTATTTTCACCTTTTACCCGTCTACTGTTTCAGAGGATCGTTCATGTATGGAAGCCCACTGACCAAAGCAGAGATCGCCTTCTCCGACCCGACTCCTGACGGCAAACTCTTTGCAACCAAGTACTGTTCAACGCCTGCGTTTCTGGTCTATAACTTCATTGGCTAATATCGTGTTTTATACTTTGTAGCCAGATATGATTTGCTGCTGTTATTTTTTTTTAATATTGTTTAACAGTTTATTTCAGTGCCCGTGTATGTTTTTTGCCAACGTGCATTTATTGGAACGGCTGGTCAGAAAAAAGAAACTGTTGAGAAGTTTGACGCAGCAGTCCAATCTGTATATGCAAGCATTTAAACATGCACACATTATCTACATTGATCACCTCCTCCATTACCAAACAAAGAAGCAAATATTCAGAGTAGTTTAATATTTTAATCTGATAAGAAAACGTTCCCGGTTAGTTTAAAAAGTGTTCACTTCAGGGCGTGTTACACAGGCGAGTTTTTTTATCACCTGTTTTTAAATATAAATTCATTTTCAATACATAAACTGATTCCTGCTCATGTTCTGAGCACAATGTGCCGTTTGATCTGCAGTCTTTATTTGTAAATATTTTAAATAAATGTTGCTGCTAAGCACGGTGATGCATGTGTTTGTACAGGGTTTCATCAGCAGGAGCAATCATGACCTTAATGTCCACTACTTCTAAATACTGACCTACTGTACACTTGTTCCTCATGGGCTCTTCTATACTTCCACATGGTGACGTGTCCCCTGTTCCAAATACCTCTACATGTCCCTTGCCTTGGGTGTGCTTTTAGAGAGGTTTCAAAACTTGGACAGATATACAGCAATCAGGCATAATATTATTACTGGTGAAGTGAATAACACCACTTTATCATGGCATCTGTTAGTGGGTGGATATAATGTATATATTAGGCTGCAAGTGAACATTTTGAAGGACTTGAGAGTGTTTGAAAATTGTGACGACTAGGTGGTCTGCAGTGGTCAGTATATATCAAAAGTGCTCCAAGGAAGAGACTGTGGTGAACTGAAAACAGGGTTACGGGCAGCCGAGACTCATTAATACATGTGGAGAGCGAACGCTGGTCCATGTGGTCCGATCCAGCAGACGAGCTCCTGTAGCTCAAACTGCTGAAGATGTTAAAGCTCAACAGGTCAGGACTGTTTTGGCAGCAAAAGGGGGACCAACACAATATTAGGCAGGTGGTCAATGTTCTACCTGATCAGTGTATTTTTGAATAGGCAAATTTTTCCCAAAGCATGTAGTACAAAAGGATCATGGAATGTCACAATGCATTGCAGCTGTTGAGGTTTTTTTTTTTTTTAAATGTCCTTATAGTTGAAAATGTATAAGTTTAAAATTTCGAAACTTAAAAAAAGCTCCCAAAGTCATGAAAAACCCTCAAACTTTATTTAATTAAACAGTTTAATATGTCAGACGAGTCTAATCTACATACACTTGTATGTGATACCTGTATAGTAACTTCTGTATAGTTCAGAGACGGGTATAGAAACAAAAACAGGAAAGAATAACACAGAAATGAGGACAGACGGAGACAGCACAGTAAGAAAAGATCACTGAAGACCCGTGGTACACGTGAGCAGATGTTAATCTATGATGATCACCTCGCTGTGTTTATCATACAGCTGGCTGTTAGACTCCAGGGCCTGAATGATATGAGCAGCTGAAGGTCTTTTGCTGGGTTCTTCCTCAGTACAGAGGCAGAAAAGCTCCACCATCCTCTGGTAGGCGCCACCCAGAGTGGCTGCATCCAGCGGGGGACGGGTTCCCAGCCTCTCATAATACGCATCCTCGTCAAAGTCGTCCTCGTCGAAGGAGTCGTCTGGAGAGAGAGAATAAAAATTGTCGATATAAGCAGCGTTTTATAATCCTGGTCCTAGTAATGAGCTCTCTGTTGAGCACCTGCACTTCAGTGACCAGGAGGCATCTGGCTGCAGAACAGTTTTTACCAGGTGGATTTTTTAATCAAAAACACAGATTGCATTTGTTTACCAGGGAAACGTCAAACTTTTCATGCTCAATGATACATTTTTTTTTTTTTTATTGTAAACCGAGACGTGTCTCTCATCATCATGCTCCATGCACAACAAAGTCTTTAAAGAGTCACGGGAGTAGAGAAGAGCTGATACAAAAGTTCTGGTAGCAATTAGAAAATTTTTATTAAAAAAAAAAAATTATATAATGAGGAATTTTTATTCCTTAGCGCGCACAGAAAATCACTACACGCATCATGACATTAACTAAAATGATCACACGACTGCCAAGTAATTTCCACAGAGGACGATGGCAGGATCTAGAAAAAGTCTTCCGGTTTCATTTTATGAGCACATCGAAACACAGTCAAACATCTGGAGAGCTTTATTGATGCTGAACATTTTTTTGTTTGAAAAAGACTATGTAGAAGGAAGGAATCCATCCATCTAATTTCCCATTTTACGATCCATCTCTATCCATTTATTTCTCTCTATATATCCATTCATCCTTCTGTTAATCTCTCTATTGATTTATTTACATCTTTATCCATCCATCCACCTATCTAATTTTCCATTTATTTATTTATATCCATCCATCTAATATTCCATTCACCCATCTATCTCGATCCATTTATTTATATCTCTACATCCATTCATCCCTCCATTCATATCTCTATCCATCTCGATTAATTTAAATCTCTAAATCCATCCATCCTTCCATCCATCTACCAGCCTATCTAATTTTCTATCCATCTCCATCAATTTATATTTCTATATCAATCCTTCCATCCGTCCATCCATTTATTTATATCTATATCCATCTGCCCACCTATCTAATTTTCCATCAATCCATCTCTCTATTTCCATTCATCCACCTAGCAAATTTTTTTATCCATCCATTTAATATCCATTGACTCATGTCCATCCATCCATCTCAATCCCTTTATTTATATTTACAGGACTGAATTAAAACATCAGTGACGTTTCACCTTTAAACAGGAACACAGGGAAAACCAGAGCGTTAAAACATTGCTGAGAGTAGATAAATAAATAAATCTATCGTACCATCATCACAGTCACCATCGCTGTCGAGTAGCTCTAGGTGAGGCACAGAGAGGGTCATCATCTCCCACAGGGTGAGTCCATATGCAAAGATATCAGCTTTGTCTGTGATTAATCCTTCCTCCAGTGCTTCTTTGGGTTTCCACGGCTCAGTACCGATGTAGCGCGCCTTCGGGTTGCTCACTACACGCGTGCGAATGAGAAACATCTCAACATCTGCTTTTCTTCAAATCATTACAGATAACCTGTGAAATAATGCTTACCCTGCATGTTTTCGTCTAGTTTGAGGGAAACACCCACGTCGCAGATTTTGATGCTCTCGAAGTCACCTTTAATGACCACGTTGCAGGATTTCATGTCTCCGTGCAGCAGCCTTTTTTCGTTGTGCAGATACTTGGGGAGAAAAAAATTTCATGTTTTGAAAGAAAATATAACAGAATGCACTATAGAACATATAATAGTGATGAGGACCAGCATTTCTCCTCCTTCATACCAGGGGGCCCAGATTATTAATCCAGACCAACACTTTTTACATCATTTCTTAATTTATTCTTTAATGAAGGGACTCAGTGTGCAATTAATGCAGAGTTTATTAACTATAAAACTTGTGCAGTTACGTGTACTTTGTACAATGACATGCAAATGTACACATCAACAAGAGTACAAAAGACCCTATTTCTGATTAGTAGCCAAGAAAAAAAACTACTAAATCTCAAACTACACTAAGAAAACAGTTAAAAGTGCTATTTAAAGCTTATTGAAAGGGATAGTTCATTAAAAATAAATTCATTCTGGCATCATTTACTTCCACTCATGTTGTTCCAAACCTGTACTTCTGTTTGAAAGAAACTAAAAGTCAACTTTGGAAAAAAATTCAGGGTTTCTGCAATATCAGGGTTAATTTTAAAGAACTTTTTGGACCATTAAGAATGAAATGTAAATATCACAACATCAAGAACACACAAATACACTTTTTTCCCTCTCAATCCAAGTATCGCTAAACTCGCACTTCCTCATAGCTGAAAAACTAAATCTGTGGTACAATCCGAGAGAGAAATCTGTAAGAGAAGTACAGATCGCAGTAAGAGAAATCTGATTGGCTGTTGCATGTTGGTCGCGTCAGGATTCGACAAGCGAAGGTAAGTACCACAACACCATGGAAACAAACCAAAAAATAAATAAATAATAAAATACTAAAGTGCTGCAGGAGCATTTAATTGACCCTGAGAAGTAGCGTCATATGGATATCTAAAATTTAAGACTTTTTTTTTTTTATAAGTATTTTATTTCAATTTTAACATTTTAGATTTTTTAAAGCATTTTATTTTTATTTTGAAATTTTAAGTTTTTTTGTTTTTACACTTTTTAAAGTATTTCAATTTTTTAATTGTATCCGTTTTTCTTTTATTAAGACCTTGCTGAGTAAATGATTTTTGGGTGAACTATCCCTCTAGAAAATAAAATTAAATAGTTACAAAATACTGAATTTAAAATCAATTCAGTGCATTAAAAAGAAAAAAAAAGTGTCTTTTCATGCTGGAGCACAATTGAATCACTGTCAAGTGCCCATTTAAACTCTTTAAAAAGTTAATCTGTTTCCCATCTTGCCTGAAAAGCCTGTTTTTCATTGTAAATTTTTCTTTTCTTTTTACTCATTTTGGAGAATGTTCTCAATATTCAAATTTGCTGACCGGCAGAAACTAGCGCCCTCTCCTGCCTGGAAGAGTAACATCCATACAGCCATACACTGACATGGTCCTGCTGATCCCTGATTTATAAAATAACCGAGAATGCCTCGGCCCAGTTGCTCCCATCCGCGATGATCGATTTATTCACGTATCATACCGCCTCAAACTTATTTTTTGATCTAAATCCAGAGATCGACTGTCTGAGTACGATGATGGAAGAATGATGTATATTTGCATTCAGTACCTGCAAACCACGAGCTACATGAAGAGCCACTTTTTCAATAACGGCAACCGGGAAGGCCTGAAAGCCCTCCTCTCTCCTCTTTTCAATCAGATCATTGAGAGACTTCTCCCCTCCGTACTCCATCGCCAAACACTTTGAGCCGTCTTTCGCCGTGGTGAACGCCCGGAAACCTGCCGTTCAAAACATGCAAACAGCAGAATCACAAACACTGATTTCCACATGTCGATTTATAAAGTTCGGTTATTCTCAAAAAAAAAAAAAAAAGTGTTTTTACCAACAATATTTGGGTGTTGCAGGTCCTTTAAGACCTTTGCCTCCTCACACAACCGTTTCTGGTAGACGTTCATCTGAGTCTTTGCACACTTGCTGTTGATCTTCTTAATGGCCCATGGTGACTGAGTCTGTTTTCCATTTCTAAAGGCAAGTTTGACAGTTTGGTGTCAGTGTTCCTGCAATCAATCACCTTTATAAATTCATCATTTTAACCAGTCACACCTGCTCATGAGGTAGACGTTCACACCCGTACCACAGCCGAGCTTCTTCATGAAGGGAGATGCTGGAATCGTTACCGGAGTTCCACATGCACTACCTGCAAGGGGGGTAAATCCATTCATAAATGCACAATTAACTGCTCGGTACACCAGCACAGTTTCTATCAATTCATAAAGCCATTAAAATGAGACATTTTCTGAATCTGATTTCAATGTTTCTGTAAAACACACAACTCTTTTGATTCAGCTAAAAAAAACAAACAGAAAAATAAAAACTATATACAGTATATAGCCTTTAAAGAAAGTGGTAGCTCAATGTGCTCCCTAATGTACATACGATGAGTAAAGTCCCTTTCTCTCTCTTTTTTCCCCCCTATGTTTTTTTCATTTAAATGAGTTAACCACTGGTCTAAATACTGAGAAGTGGTGGAGGTGTTGTGAATGCTGCTGGCCTGAGTAAAGCTCTCAACTGATTAGCTGTCAGTCAACGTGTTGTTGTATATAATACAAACTATCTGGTTTAGGAAAATTCAACAAATAAATAAACAAAAAAAAACAGAGCAGAAGTACCCAGAACTAGTAAAAGTTTAGTGGATGGGTTATGTAGAATTTGAACACATGTTTAAAACTGAGTGTGTTTTCACAAAACTGCGATTTCTTATGATACTTAAGATAATTTGGTACACAGTTTACTGATTTTACGCATATTTATCATAAAATATATATACCAATCAACTGACTATATACAATGATAGATACATAGTGATAGACAGACAGCTATATATGTATGTCAAAAACAGACGGGTGCATAGAGAGAGACAGATAGAGCAAGAGAAAGAGACAAATTTGTGATAGTAGGGTATCTGCAAGAGTGAAAGGGAAAGTTTATAGGACTGTGGTGAGACCTGCGATGTTTTATGGATTAGAGACAGTGTTATTGAGTAAAAGACAGGAGGTGGAGCTGGAGGTAGCAGAGCTGAAGATGTTGAGGTTTTCGTTGGGAGTGATGACGACGGACAGGATTAGAAATGAGTTTATTAGAGGGACAGAGCATGTAGGACGTTTTGGAGACAAGGTGAGATTGAGATGGTTTGGACATGTGCAGAGGAGGGACATGGGGTATATCGGTAGGAGAATGCTGAGGATGGAGCCACCAGGAAGGAGGAAAAAAGGAAGACCAAATAGGAGCTCCATGGATGTGGTGAAGGAAGACATGCAGGTAGTTGATTTGAAGGAGGCAGATGTAGAGGACGCTTTGGCGACCCCTAACGGAAGCAAGCGAAATAATAATAAAAAAAAAGATACAGACAGAAGAATATTTGTATTGGATGTAGTGAAAATTAAATCCCGTTATTTGATGAATATGTAATAAATTAAAACTCCATATAACTGCGTTACTAAAGCCACATTACCAGAAGATATGAAATATAATCTTTACTAAGTAATATAGACGTGTTAGCGAGCTGCAAATAACAAATCCTATTAGTATTAATAAGTAAAAAGTATGTTATAATAAAGAAGAAGATTCGGAGTTTGATGGTGGTGAGGTTTTTACCAGGACTCTTCATCTTGGCCGGTTTACACGGGGTTTTGAAGGCGTCTGGTGACTTGGTCTCGGCCTCCATTTTACTGAAATTAAACAATACACACTGTAACTGCTAAACCAACACCAACCCTGGAGAGGATGTTTACAAATATATACATTTATATATTATATAGACGTAATGTTTAATATTTAATCTTTATTTTAGTCGTTAAAATTGACAGCTAGCAACCGATAATCAAACCTGCTTTTGAAAATCCGCGCCGTCCCTCAAAAAGCCGTTTGGATTTGCTGCTCTTTCGCCCTCACCGCCCACACGCCCGTATGCAAATTACATTGATCTCATTGGCTACAAAGGTACAGCCATCTGCGTTATGATTGGCTATAATTCCAAAAATTCCAGAGTGAACTCTGAGCAAATAGGAGCTGAGAAGGCGGGGTTTACAAATCAAATCGAATGAAAAAAACGCAAAGCTACGGAAAGTACAAAGGACAAATTCTGAATTGAGTTTCGGAAAACGCTCAAAATGTATATATTTTTCTTAATATAATAACAAGGAAAGGAGAAATATACTGGTGCTCGGGATGTTATAGTCCAGCAGTTTTATATTACCTATAAATATTATTATTATTATTATTATTATTATTATTATTATTATCACTATTCATTTTAATTATTGTACATTATAAATTATAAAACATTTATTATTATTATTATCATTATTATTATCATTATTATTATTATTATTATTATTATTATTATCATCACTATTAATATTAATTATTGTATAGTATAAATAATAACACATTTATTATTATTATTATTATTGTTGTTGTTGTTGTTGTTGTTGTTGTTGTTGTTTTCCTACTAAATTAATCGTATTGCTAATTATTTCTATCATTGTTTTTTTTTAAAATGACAACACAATTAATGGACACTAGATGGAGACATATATCAGAAATGACGCTTTTTCTGGAAAACTCCAGAATGTATAATTGCCCCAGCGTTTCCCATTTCCACGTGCAGTTTACGTTTGTTTGTTTGTTTGTTTGTTTGTTTGTTTGTTTGTTTGTTTGTTTGTTTGTTTGTTATTTTAAATCATAGTATGGTTTATTTTGATTACCAGTTAAAATACCAATGATTGGTATTCCTGTGCTTACATTTAACAACAAATAATAAAAATATGGACAACATTATTTAGACATGTTTAGTCTATATATGTTTTTCCCCAGTCATCTTCCATAATTAAGCTGAAGGACCATAATTGTAAAATAATCACTGCAAAATGAAACCATGATATTTCTCCATAATCTGAATTATATTACCTGCTTTGTGTATATAGTTTATTCTGTGGTCTCACAGAGTAATGAAATCAACAGCATTTTCTATTCCAAAAATACTACACCAAAGTCAAAAACCTAACATCAAATTCATCTCCATTTCTCTACATCATCTCTGTTTTCTTCTCTATAAGACATTCTGTGTATTTAGAGTCCAGACTGTATGGAGATGCCATGAGTGAGAGCTCATTTTCCCAACCACATCTCTGAGAACTTTTAGATTGGAGTAAAATGGGACACTGTGAACTCTCTCTTTAGAGTATGTCATTACTTTATGAAGCTTCCGACGAACCAAAATCTTTTGTTACTCTGAAACCAACCTTGCATTCATTAACTTTTCATGTTCACCTACTAGGGTCTTTGTCACAATTGTTTCTACTAAATGATCCACTTATATGCCTTCAAGCCAAAAACTATAATGCATCATATGGTGCTTTTATCCGGGTCTATCTGCACCTGGTAAGACACCTGGTGAAACATGAAATGATGGTTTCAAACATCTGGTTATGCAGTGAACAGAAACCAGTGGTGGACAGTGGTGAGATCTACTTTTACTTAAGTTCACTAAATTTCAAAGTCAAATATATTTACTTAATTAGTGTTTGGCCGATTAATATTATACTATTAATAGATCGGTGTGTTAGGAGTAAATTGTACAAACTGATAACATTAAAGCCATAATGAATCACAGTACCTTGGATACTTAAGAACATTTGAAAGCAAATATTTTTGTACTTTAACTCAAGTGAAAGTTTAAAGGGACACTTTTACTGGAGTCATATTTTTCCCTGAGTGGATCTCTACTTTAACTCAAGTACATGGTTTATGTACTTCATCCATAGCTGTGGAGAAGCTGACATGCTTGTATTGGCATTTTCTCTTCCATGAAAAAAAATGGAAAAAAGGGAAACTTTGGAAGAAAAGATGTACTTTACACACAATTTCTATGTTTATCTTTTTCCTGATTTGTACAACACACTGAGGGCATTAGCAATTCCCAATACATCAGCTCAGCATGTCTAGCATGTCTCTGTTCTCCTCTCTACAGGAATTTATTTATAGTGACAACTTTAGCTTTTTTTTTCCTCATTTGGCTTTTCTAGTCACTTAGTTATACAAAGAACTTACAAGCTGTACATTATACAATCAGTCTGATCAGTGGGAAGTTACTAAAATTCTTTCCTAAACCATGTGTTCAGAGCAGTTGTTAAATCTTCTTCTTTTGGCTGCTCCTGTTATGGGTCACCACAACAGATCATCAGTCTCCATATCACTTTGCCTCTCCCTCTACATCTAATGCTCTCAAACCAACCACCTGATGTCTTCCCTCACAACATCCATATCCCTGATCCTTGGCCTTCATCGTTTTCCTCCTGTATGGTGGCTCCATCCTCAGCATTTTTCTCCTAATATACCCCATGTCCCTCTTATGCACATGACCGAATCATTTCAATCGTGCCTCTAACCTTGTCCCCCCATTAAACTAATTTCTAATCCTGTCCATCCTCACCAGTCCCGATGAAAATCGCAGCATCTTTAACTCCGCCTCCACCCCCTCCACCATGCTAAAATGATGTAAAGGATACAGATTTAGAGCTTAATTTCTAAATATGTTTAATTGAAAAAATGCATGTAATCATTTGTTCATTCATTAATCAATCCATCGCTGCATGCATTCATATATCTCAAGTATCTGCTTTATTTTGGGAAAAGAAATTCATTACTACTACTGTAGTAGCGTGTTTTTCTTGGAAATGTGAGGAAACTGGGGACCCACATGGGCAGAAAAAAGACATATCCTCATACCTATGTAGGAAACCCACATGGACAGAAGAAGGACATGTGAGTCACACAGACTATAACACTAGTAACACATAAGCACAAATCATTTCCTTGGAAAATCAGTAGAAATTATTCAGACAAAAAGGTTTCATTTTTCAATCATTTTAATGGACAAATTGATGCAATTAGTTCCACATTAACATTTACTGACTCTTCAATAACTGCCCTTAGACTTCAGTTATGAGTGCACTTTTAATAAACAGGGTTCTTGTTTTATTTTCAAAGTACCTGGGAATGTGATAATGTGTCATACATACAGTGGATTAGAGCGAGATTGAAATAACTGGAGAATTCCTCTAATCCAGAATGTTAAACACAGAGACAACACGTCTGAAATAAGGTTGGAAATAACTTTTGCCTTTCAGTGTTTGCGTTTAGATTTTTTTTTTTGACACTTTGGGTGAGTGATAAGGGGAAGTGTAACCCCTTTGCTTGCATACATTCACAAACCCTCAAAGACTCATTGTCGACTGCCCCAAAATCCCAATAAGCCAATATTATAAGGGTAAAAAGGTTAAAGAGTGAAACCATCTGTGTTTCATTAAGCGGTTAAAGAGTCTGGGAACTCCCATTCCCATTCATACAATCACCAAGACATCCCTTTAAACAGAGCACACTGGTATGAGTCAGAGATAGTAAAATAATCGCAGTGTTCAGGTGGTCGCATCCCCTCAACCCGAACCCCCCTCAACTATATAAACTGAGGTAATACATTCTCTAATGATACAGACTTCAACATAAAGGATAAAGGAATGTCTTCTTTCCCCCCGAGCAGATCTTTCATAGTGAATCCAGATTGTTTTTATGTTCAGTGACCCCTATCTCAGTCTTCTGTTTGTAATTCAGAACTATTCATCAACATCAGTGTTAGCAGGGCGAGCTGGCAGAGATCTCTGAACAATGTTTAATCATTAGAGGTGACGAGCTTTCCATATAAAATGTGTTTCAGATTATTTTTACACAACACATGCAAATAATGGCCATGGCTTCATTTTTATTCATTTTTTTCCATCACATTTTTTCAACTCGAACAGAATCCAGACCGGGAGAGTCGACACGTGCAGGAAATACAAATAAACGCTTAAAATGGACAGGAAATCAGATTCACAAATTCTGATTTGATTTCCAGAAAAATCTCAATTATTATTTGTGTAATCCTTTTTGATTTCCCGTTTTTTTTTTTTTTTTTATCTTTAACCTTAAACGTAGCCAAGACATGTTTGAGGTGTGCAGTTTGATTTAGTAGAGTTGAGATTTTATATTAATGTTCACATTCAGTATCCTCATTCAGGATTTAATGGAAATCCAGAGTCTATCGCAGGAATAACATCCTGAGTGGGACACCAGTTCATGTTCAAATCAAATTTTTACTTAAAATTTATGATTTTTGATGATTTACTTGCTAAAATTCATCTGTATTTACATTTTTAAATGTAAAATCGCAATGTAAAACTGTA
This sequence comes from Silurus meridionalis, assembly GCF_014805685.1. Taxonomy (NCBI): domain Eukaryota; kingdom Metazoa; phylum Chordata; class Actinopteri; order Siluriformes; family Siluridae; genus Silurus; species Silurus meridionalis. The sequence goes on from NC_060906.1 coordinate 20,166,218, forward strand.
CACTTTCAGTTAATTGCTTTAATTCCTCCTTGACAATTTGGGATTTTGAAATGATGGCAAAATGTTATTGATGCACTGAGAAAAAAACAAAAACGATTGTAATAAGTAATCTTGCATAATTGAAAAACGTTTTTAAAATATCTAAACTATCTAAAACTATTCCAAATGGCAAAAGAGCAACTTTTGATAAACCCTAGATTTTGATAAAAACAGTAGAGTTTTGCACAGATGTTCAGTTGTTGTATGAAGTCCTTGGAAGAGAGACAGATGCAGTGACCTTTTGGCTGAAAATGGTCAAAATGGTCAGTTTTTGTATTGGTGAATTGGTGAATTAGTTTCGGTGGGATGATGGTGAAAGTGTATTACATTATTTAAACTGTCTGAAATGAAATGTATGAATATTTCACTGTTTAGAAAATGTAGAAGCTTTTTTTCCCCCTTCGTGTCGCTTTGGAAACCCTTAAAGGTTTCCTTAAAACAGTGTTTAGCTTTTTAGCCTTGTTGAAAGCTATGAATCCTTAATAATCCGGTAAAGTCTTAAAGATCAGTTAAAAAATAAACTTTTCTAAGAGCGAATAAGCAAAATATCAGTGCATCTGAATTTCAATTTAAACAGAAGTTATATGAACGAGAAAAGTGTTTTTTTGGCACAGTTTTTACACCATGGAGCTGAGTCATGCTAATCGATGACAGGATTCACTAGCTAGACGCTAGCTACTAGCATATTAATAGCAACATTTGCCAAACAAACTTTCAGACACCAAACATGTCTTGACTGAACAGTGACGCCTGTTTGAACATCTGGTGTAAAACTAGCGTAAATGTATTCTTCCTTTTTTTTTTTTATGAAACACTCCTTATATGTGAATCAGTCAACTGCCATGTAAGACACTGAGAGAACTGATCACTCATCATGAAACTTCTTAAAAACGGGCAATATATGATTTAGGCAACATACAAACAGATCATATGTGTTCTTTAAAAAAATACTAGCTCTCCATAAATCCAGGTTTAAGATAGTGAATAATAAAAGGCAACATTCCTCTTGCTCACTCGGTCAGTCTGTGAGAACGTCTTAACATAGCATGCATCTCTCTTAACCGTCATCAAGGACTCTGCACCTCCATATTGTCCAGTAAGGTGTCTTTCTTAAGGAACTTTAATGTGCGTACCGATCTCCACACGCCCACAAAATTGTCACTTAAGTTCTGGTTTCCAGGTTCGCTCTCTGGTGCCAGTGCTGATGTTTGCAACTCTATAGACTCTGCAACTTTATTATCACACACATGACCCAGGCCACTGTCCTCCAGCGGTTCCGTCAGGGAGCCGTTTGAAAACTCTCTACATCTCCGTCGGGTTTGGAAGGAGGTTCAATGTATGGTTCTCCGGGTGGTTCCTCGTCCCTCCCGGTTTTGTCCATGTCCTGGTAGTTAAGCTTCTTCTTGATCTCGAAATACTTTACTATACAGTAAGTTATGGAACCGACGGTGTTCACAACCACGCCGGCTATAAACAGGTTGGTGGGCTCGACATCGCTGAAGGCCAGCATGCCCACAGTGATAGTAGCAATGCTCTTTACTACGCCCACAAAGCTGGTGGTTACCGCCGAGTTAATGTACGTGCAGTGCAGCGTGGTAAAGTTCATGGCGCAGCCAATTGCGATGCAGACGCAGAAGATTCCCGTGATGTATGGATTACTCCAGCCCTCGTAGGTCCACATGTCGATAGCGTCCATGCTCACGAGGGAGCAGACGAGCAGCACAGGCGATGCCACCAAGGCGATAGTGTATTGAGCCGTCAGTGGGCCGTACTCGTTGTCCATGCTCGTCTTTTGGATGAGTACTAAGTAAGAGGCGTGGATAATGACCGCTAAAATGCCTGTCACGTAGCCAAAGGGGTCACCGGTGAGATCTCCCGCACCTGCACCAACCAATCAAAAAGAACACCAAATGGGTTACAGGCAGTGTTTTACACCTGATCATCACTCCTGCCATGTATATACTATAAATGGCATCGTATTTCCAATTTCTCGAATTAAACCCTGACGATCCTCATGTGCTGTCAACTATTGGGAGAAAACTTTCAAGACCCAATCAGCAGTGATGACTGGTTCACAAATGACATCAGAGCAGCTTAAGACACATTATAGATTTGCAGATAGACCTAATCGGCATCACTTAACTGTTACACAATATGCGTTTAACTGTGTGTCTTGGATTTGTCAAATGCTAACCTCGATTAAAATTGTACTACTTATAAAACTGCTAGTCAGTTCATTACTCAATCACACTCATCAAAAACTGACACCTGATCTTGATTGAGGCCTGCTTTATATCTACAATAACTGCATTGTAAAACAGTCACTCATCACTTCATCACTACGCAACTGTTACACATCTTATGTGATTCACTTCTATTCACACCCACCATGCACTCTCACACTTTATCTACATCACATCTGCCATATACTCTGTATTAATCTGTATAATCGTGTCTATAAGCTAAATTCAGGGTTCTGTTACGTTTGTATGTACTTTAGAGAGTCACCAACAGCTGCAACCAAATTCCTTGTGCGTGTCAACACCCTTGGTCAATAAACCTGATTCTGATTCGAGATGCGCTTGCTAGTTGCAGAAATGTTAGCTGAGACCGGATAAGACCCATAATACAACACATAAACAGAATGTTAGTTGTACAAAGAACTAACAAACTTACAAAAACGTATTTATCAGATCTTTTTATGTTTTAAAGATTTGTTCGGTATATTCTAAGTATTGTTTTATTCTATAGCGCTGTGTATTTCATTGTACAAATCCACAGGATCCACACACAATCAACCTGAAAAGGCTTTTTGTGGATCTTACAAGAAAATTGTCCACCAAATATTATTTATGACTGATCAGTATAACCATATAGTTCATTTATGCAATGTACTAAGTTTCATTGAGTGTCAGTGAATCTTTTTACATCATGACAATATGACTGGTACCATAAGGTTTCTAAACATGATGCTGCAGGACACTTTTTTCACCCATCTCAGAATGGGGTGTGGGGAACACAGGGGTCATGAGGGCCAACCATAGGAAATACAGCAAATTGCAAGATATAAAATATCCAGAAGGTTATTTTTTAATAGACTTTGCTATAAGTCCTGACTCAAAGAGATGAATCCAGAGCTTATGAGTCCTGAGTAAATGCTAATGTGTTGTGTCATGTAGATGATAGTTAGATGATAGGAAAAGTTTGGAGATGTTCAGGGCTGGTTGTATGCTGGAAATGCTTATTATGATGTTTTGTCACACACAAAAGTCACCATGTATAGCAAAAATATGAATAATTAAAATGATATATAATGATTATTATATATATTTTTTTACTTTGACAGTGCATGTGTGTGCGTGTGTGTGTGTGCGCGTTACCCGCCAGTGCCGCTCCACCGGTGGTGATGAGCACAGCCACGGTGACCCCGACGGACGGCGCGCCGTCGTGCAGCACGCACACGCCGATGGCGAGCGTGACGAGCGGCAGGCAGCGCTTGAACACCACGTACATGGGCAGACTGAGTCCGCGCAGCGACCACAGCGTGAGCGTGGACTGCAGCGTGGAGAGCGCGCACACGCCGGCGAACGCGCGCACCAGGCGCACGCTCGGCGCCGGGATGTCCACGGCGCCCAGGCGGCGCAGGACCTCGAGCGTGAGCGCCGCCGTGAAGCTCGTCAAAAACTGGATGAGGGTCAGGTACGTGAAGTGGTACTTGGTGATGAGGAACTTCAGCAGGATGTTCAGCGAGCCCGAGAAGACCCCATGCGCGATCGCCACCGAGATGCCCAGCAATTTGCCTTTGCACACATCCATCGTGCGCTGCTTCTTCTTCTTCTTCTTCTGGAAAGGTTTTTGGATCTTCTTTAATGTTTTATTAAAAAGAAACCCTCACTTGGGTAATTCGAGTCGCTTTATTATTATTTTTTATATCTCTACTATGATAATTGGAGTCCCTTCCCTGCCCGAGAAGATGTGAGATATTACAAAAAAGACCTGGCAAGTGAAGTTCCTCCGAAATACTGCATCAAACACCAAAGTCCAAATCTACTCATACTTACTCATCCCCCTGACACCAATCCCAGGGATTTCCTGCCGCCCTGTTATCTCATTCTACACTCTCTCCACGCACTGTTAGGGCTTAGAGGGAAAAAACTCAGTGTGTGTGTCCTCCCTCCCCTGAGCATGTATAAGTAAGTGTGTGTGTGTGTGTGTGTGTGTGTGTGTGTGTGTGGAGGTACTGAACTCAATGCGCCACACACTGCGCCTCCTGCAGCTCCACTGGGCTTCCTAACTGCAGGACATGAACTGATTAAGACTGAGACTTACACTTATACACTGCAGCCAATCTTTTAACTTTCACTTACTCATTTATATAAGGGATGCCACATCATTGAATAAAGTGCACAATGATGTGGTATGGGGAAAAAATCTAAAATTGAGGAATCAAAAAAAAAAAAAAAAAAAGAAGTACATTTATTCACAAAGAAATATATCAAATTTGTGCATAATGAATAATAAAGTGTATTTTTTTTTATAAGTGGGATTTACAAAAAAAAGGGGGATTCTGGATATACCCTGCATTTTTGTTCAACTCTATCCCTCATTTTATTACAAACATTTCCAGCAACATTATTTTTTTAATTTAGTGATTTATTTAGCGTACGCAGAGCAACAATCAGCTACGTTTAAAAACCTGTAAATAGATGACGCTGGTAATAAAATAAAGCTAAATAAAGCTAAATCTTATTCTCGTTTCTGATTGGTCAGAATATAGTGAATCATTATCAATAGGAGCATCTCTGACATTAATTGTGACTGCAAGGGAAATCCCAGGTTTATATTAGTTATTATTACTCACTGTAATACATCTCATGAAGGTTTAATTAATTAACATTTTATAGAAGGAGTCTCCAGTGTTAGAACTCTATTACACTCCACTTTGGGAAAACTGAGAGACTGGTAAGGGAATGAGTGTCAAAAAAGCTGCTATAACATAAGTGATAATGTAAATAAATAACAAGCATGTCAAGTGCTAATAATTCTTGTGGTGTAAGTAGAATAAAACACAAGATGCCATAAGAAAATGTAGCTGCTTCAAGTGAGGCCACTTCACACCACCTTGTCTGTGGTGATTTTCCTATAATGGCATCCCCCTTATTTGTTCTTTAAAAAAAATCAAGATGAACACAAGATGTTATAAGACTAACACAAGCTATGTGAGGAGGAGACATCTTTATTATATTACGCACTCTCAGTGTTTTGGAGAGGGACGATAAATAACAGCTCATTTGCAGTAAGAGAAACATTAAATGTATTTATTTATTTATTTTTATTTTCGTTAAAGACCCATAAATTTTCATCTGTTAGAAATAAACCATTTTTTACATTAAAGCCAATACATACATATGATTTATAAGTGCGTGATGGTTGAAGAAAACCTGCTAGACGCCCTGAATTTGAGCAAACAAATTAACCTCCTAATACAGGACCATCGCCCGCATTGTTGCGGTAGACAATTAATGAAAATGTGCTCTAGTCTAGGTTTCCAATGTAAAAAATTCGAGTTCTATGTGTTCTTCCTGTTAAGGGCTCATACTAACTCTGTTTTGTGAACTTCTACATGGAAACCTGTGGTAAAAACATCTTGCCAGATGTATAAACCTTTGCGATTTTCTCACATAGTGAGAAGATACGTACCACAGCGCAAACAGACATGAGCTTATCTAGCATGATTCGTACTCAGACAGAAGCTGTCAAAATCTCCGCCATGCTCCAAAATGCTATAAATTTACTTATGACTGAGGAAAAAGAAACAGTTCAAGAAAATCTGTAGGTTTTGTAAGTATGTGTAATAGAAAAATGTCCAAATTTAAAAGGTACATTAGTATAATGAATATCCACTATATTTACAAAAATTTTTTACCTATCATTGTCAATTTAATTTGGATTAATCACTTAAAAGACACTTCTGTCACAGATCAGTCATTAGCAGCCAAGACATCGTATGTGCATCACCTCAAAGAAGCCAGCTTGATCTCATCCAGCTTTGCATCAACCACCATTAACCTTCATCAAGGACTATAAAGCAAGATGTGAAGCAATTTAGTGTCTATTTGGAGGAATTTTACGCCGCCCTCAGATTTCTACACTGACTTCAAGACCAGGTTTCAGGTTCACTCTGAAAAAATTTGGCTAAGCGCTCTCCACTTCACAACTTCTCAGGAACTTTCCTCAAGTCTGTTTCACACTGTGTCTTTACGTCGAGCTGGGTTGCACAGCGGTCAGACATGGAGGGGTGTAGATTTTTACTGTCTCATCCCAGGAACAGTCCACGACCTGTAGACAAACACATAAAAAAAAAAAACAATACAAGGTTTAAGTCAGATTCAGTGGTGGACAGTAATGAAGTAAATGTGATTCGTTAGCTTTTTCTCATATCTGTAATTTACTGAGTTTCCATTGGGGGAGACTTTTACTTCAACTTCACTACTTTTCAAAGTCAAATATCTTCATTTTACTCAACTAGATTTTGAGAAATCAGTCATTTTTATTTGAGTGGATAAAAACGTAACTGGTCAAACATGTAGCAAGCCACAAATCAGGGTAGATGATCATTTTAATAAATATCAACCAGTGTTTGACTCATTAATATCATTCTATTAATAGATTGGAGTGCAAAGAGTTAACAGAGTCTTTTCACATACGAGCTGATTATGCAAAGGTCTTGTGACAAAACTTAACAGGACATTACAGCCATAGTACTTTGGATACTTAAGTACATTTGAAGGCAAAGACTTTTGTACGTAGTAACTCAAGTACATGGTTTGTGTACTTCATCCACCACTGTTCAGATTAAAAAGCTTCAAGGAACAGAAAGCTCACTGGATTAAACATACTGATCTAAACCTATATATGTAGTACTGAAACCTGACGACGTAACAAAGCAGCAATCTTCAATGAAAATGAATTTCTGGTTGTGGTTCAGGTGATAACTCCATTGCTGATGGATCTCTTCTGATTTAAGTGCAGTATGTTGATTGGAGTGATTGGTACCACAGTAATGTTCTGAAAGAAAGTGCAATATTGATCCAAGCTTTATTCTGATTGGTTGTTTGGATACTCAACATACATGATATGGCCAAAAGTTTATTTTGACCCTGTCTCCGGTTCACCACTGTTCCTTCCTTAGACCACTTTTGATAGATACTGACCACTGCAGACCAGGAACATCCCACAAGAGCTGCAGTTTTGGAGATTCTCTAACCCAAGTCATCTAGCCATCACAATTTGGCCCTTGTCAAACTCAAATTCTTACACTTGCCCATTTTTCCTGCTTCTAACATATCAACTTTGAGGAAAAAATGTTCGCTTGCTACCTAATAATATTCCACCCACTAACAGGTGCCATGATGAAGAGATAATCAGTGGTCATAATGTTTATATATACACACACACACACACACACACACACGTTTCTGCTTTGTACACAATGTTCCTGGGTTAGACTTCAGATTCACTCCAACCTGAGACTGATGAGTTATTGTAGATGAATGAAAATGAAAACATCTTATAGTAAAAAAACGTTATTTAAAAGTGTGCTACATTTTGGGCCAACATGTCCGTCACGTGAGAAAGGTTTATAAGTTCGAAGGGATACATGCAATGCTGTCCCCTTCAGTAACCCCTGGATATGCACTGCCTTTGCCAAGTCGAGCAATGCTGCACCAGCACTGACGGTATCACTCTAATGGACTAAGCCCCATCGCTGAGGACGATAAAAATTCAATCCCAGTTTTCTTTACTTCACTGCTTTAAAGGGCGCTGAGCTGTGAGTCCGAACAAAGGGCACTAGCTGACTGAAAGGCATTTGCCTCTTCTCTGAATTGCATTATAAGGATGTTTGCTCGCAATATACTCCAGGTTGGACTACACATCCAGGACAAATGCCATTTGTTCTTTTGAAGCAGCTTCAAAGAGCCAAGCATGAAGAATGAAAAATGAAGTTGAATTTGCATGGGGAAAGTGCATATGAAATGTAGTTGCGTTCACCGTTCCTTTATTCTCTTAGACAGCAATAAACAAGCAACAAAGCCTCGCAGAAAGATGAGGTTGTCCAGACAACAATATGGTGTTTGATCTCTTAAAGGGAAAAAAAAAAAAAAGACACCAGACACGTCTTGACTAATTGACTACGTTTGCGAATACACAAGTGCAGTCATCAGGGAGAACGCATGTCCTCATACGCCATATGGAGACAGTGAGAACATTTCCTCATGGTTTGATTCACAGGGTTTTATCCCAAACCAAATAATACTGTACTAAACAGTGTGTTAAAGTAGTACACCCAAATATATAATAGGTGAACCTTACGACTCTAAGTAAGAAGCAAAACGCAAGACGATCGGTCATTCTGTTATAGGAAAATATTTCAAAAAATGTTCCATGTGATGCAAGCAATCAAGAAATAGGGATTACTTCCATCACCCATTTTCCAAAAAATCCACATCCCCAAGTATTTAATTCCTCTTATTTCATTATATAAATATAATAAAATAACGTCATCCTTTATTTTAATCTATTTGCAGTTGGTCCCTGCAAGTGATTCCTTACCAGCCTCTATCCTGTCTTTCCACTGACACTAATAAAATGAGAAACAGCTTGTCTTAAAACCCCAAACTTTAAAATTCCTTGTTCCCGTTGGTATAAAGTTGCTGACCCTGGAAACACCTTCCAAAAATCATGTACATGTTTCAGATCACAGTTATCTATTATTATTTATACGGTGTGTCATTCTGGAAGCTGTTACAGAAATGATAATGGAAATAGTATAATGGGATGAGTATAATAAAATAAACCTTGTAGCCACAACAACTTAGATAGATAGATAGATAGATAGATAGATAGATAGATAGATAGATAGATAGATAGATAGATAGATAGATAGATAGATAGATAGATAGATAGATAGATAGAAAGGTCCTCATGCGCAATGGTTTCGACATTTTCAGGGGTTGAGCACGTTGAAGGTCTTCCTGATCTCTCGTCGTCTTCCAGTGATGTTCTTGAAGCGCTCATGAAGCGTGCCTGCCACTTGAAACACCTCGAGCGACTCATTGCAGCATCGCCGTATGCCAAACTTACGTCATGTAGAACGTCTCTGTGGCAGATTTGCCCGGGTTCATGCAGAACTTTGCTCTTTGTTACTCTAACTTGCTGTCCATGATGAAATCGCAGAAGTGGTAATGCACGTTATCAGAATAGCACCGTTTATATAATTAGTCTCGAAACCTTTTGATACCAAGCTTACTGAATTACTGTAGGTTGCACAATTTGCAGTTAAATGGACCTTACTGTCTACTTTATTAAATGTATTTAAACTTTGGCCATGATTTTGGGCAACACAAGTTTCCCCACACTGGGCAGAGGAACATATATAGTGAAAGCAGTAATAAAGGTAAAAGTGCTTTTCCTCATCACATGTACTTTACACCATATCAAAGTAATTTTGGGAAATTGGGATCAGAGCGCAGGGTAAGCCATGATACTGTGCCCCTAGACCACAGAGGGTTAAGGGCCTTGCTCAAGGGGCCATAAGAGTAACAGATGGGCAATACTGGGGCTTGAACCCCCAACCTTCCGATCTGTAACCCAGAGCCTGTGGAAACCTGGAGGAAAGTGTAAAGAGGACCAACAGTTTTCCAAAGGTCCTGTCCCTTTTGGTCATCCACTCCAAACCACAACCAGAGTATACGCCATTCCAAAAGAGAAAACAATGAAAAGTAATCTTTTGGCTGAACTATCGTTTTAAATAGATGGCAGTTATAGCGTACGGCCCACTCTCCGTCCGGGTTTCAGTCTTATAGAGGAAGTATGGGGGAGACATTCATTCAATTAAAGAAGCCATGAGATCTATTACTTTGTCATTTCAAAGTAATGAGAAGTAACAGAGGGCGCTATATTCCCTTTTGTCCGAATGCATCATATGCGATGGAATGACAGGGCAAGTAAAAGAGTGCAGAGGCTCGTTTCGGCATAATGCACAATGATGTAGTGAAGTAAGTGGTCTAGGACAGATGATATATGGCTCGGTCCTGTTTCACTGCTGCTGTTCTATCGTCCCCGTCTCAGAAGGGAGGGAAGCTCATTATTCGGGAGCAGGATAGGAGCTGGTGCACACTGCTGCCAGGCCCCGTGACTCATCCATTGAAAGGAGTAAAAAAAAAAAACGACTTCCCTTAATTACTTTACTACACTAGCGAGACCGGACAGAGAGAGCCAGTGCCGCAGTGAGGAGGGACAATAAGGTAATGACTCGAAACAGTGGGTGTGAACGTGTAAAGGAAAATTCCGTGCTCAGATTCGATTTAAGACGCCACACGGCATGATCCTTTTGAGAATTCACAATTCCCGTCTCTGGCTGTCTGTCTGTGATACCTGTAGCTGGGGCAGAGGGAATAATGGGATATATCCACAGTGGTCTTATCGTTTTTGAAACACATTTATGTTCCTTTTGTTTATATTGAACAAACCAGGTAAAAGGAAAAAAACATAGTCAAACGTGGAAGTTTAATGGTTTGGGGTTGTTTTAGAGAAGGGACAGTTGGAGACTTGCCAGGCGAAAGGAAAACCAACATGGCTACCATTTATAATTTACACCATGCAATTCTGTCTGGACTGCGGCTCATTGGTACCGACTTCACCATACAAGAGCAGAAATTGTTGGATGGCGTGTTATCTATCATGAAATGACCTGCCCAGTCACTGCACCTAAATCCTCTTCAACTGCTCCAAGATGAACTGGATCACAAGGTCAAAAAGAAATCTCCAACTAGTGAAGAACACCTTCAGCAAGTTTTACAAGAGGCACAGCCTCAGAGTATTTCAGCCTCAGAGAAAAGGATGCCAGGAGTGTGTAAACCTGTGATTCATCCTATGTTGGGATTTTTCAATGAAAATTAATGTTTAACATCTGAACATTTATAGATTTGTTTGGTCAGAGTAAATCTTTATCTTCTTGAGGCTGAATGAACATCCCGACAGCCACAGGAAAAAAAGCCTGGTAAGAAAAGTGGAGGTTGTTATAATAGCAAAGTGGGGACAGGTGCCTACAAACCTTTGGCCATATAGAATATATCAGGAAGTAAAAAAAAAGGTATACAGTATCTGGGAGCAGAAGGAGGAGATACTGTATTATGGTATGGGTGATAATGGTAAGGGGGTGGAAACAGACCGAGTGTAGTGGAACTGACAAGTGGGAGGCAGGAGAGTGTGACAATCAGGATGTATGCGATTGTGTGTAGGGGGATACAGCAGAGAAAACCTGTTAAGCTGTGCACTCTTGTCTGTAATGAACATCCCACTCCATTCACAGGCTTCCAGCAGCTGAACATGTGGAACATGTCTGATGTGGAACAGACAAAAAGAAAATCAACCACACACACATGCTGTATTCTTCTAAGCGTCATCCTATAATTTGGCTTGGGCTTCAAGCAGCATTTTTCTATTCTTTGTTTTCTTTTCATTGTATTATGTTTAGTGCTTCACCTTGATCTAACTTGATTTTTGTTTGTGAGCAAGATTGCACAATTCCACATATAATATCTGTGCATTATTGGTAATGCTTTGTCTCCTAAATGATTAAAAAACGAATAAACATGCATCTTATACTTGCAAACTTTTAGGGTCATTTCATATCTTTTTGTGCATTTTTGTTTTAAACATATGTAAAAGTGTGAGTTTTTGAAACCTGGCAACACAGAAAACCTTGTATTCCTCGCTACCTATTCATTAAAACTGCACATTTAAATCAATAAGCTAATTAAAAAATAAATGAAATAAAAAAAGGACTTGCAAAACCGCAGGATTCGGATGCATACACAAAACAGTTTGGGATGCATTATCTTCAGAAAAGCGTTTTCATATTTGGTTACGCCCCTAATTTATCTAATGAATGTGACCAGGAAGAAATCTGGACAATTCAGATTAGTAATAGCCAATGAAGACAAAAGATAGAGCTGAGATGTATAAAACATCAACCAGCTTTAGAAACTAGAATCTCCATTCTCCCTATAACACATCTGTATTATTAGGTTGTGCTTTCACTTCTTATCTAGGAATAACAAAACCACAACCGAAGCCAGCAAGATGGAGCATGTTACGCTTCATCTTATTTCATGCAAAGTGATAGGATTATTCAGATAATAAAGATTTTTTTTCTATGCTTATATGCTGCCATAAACCGTGCTATGTGTAATGCCAGTTGCATAAGGCTGCATTTCCAAAAAAATTGACAAAATCTGCAAAATGGTGTGTGATGTTCTGTTGGTATAAATTAATTGTATATTTGGAGTAATGCTTTTGAGATACACAGGCCAATCTTTTAATGCCAGAGCAGGATGTATTTTATTGTTAAAGCAGCATCAAGCCTGAAGCTCATGTTCAAAAAACCATTGAGTATTTGAATTTTCTTTTTTTAGCATAACTTTCTACACAGGAAAAGCATCCAATGAGCAACAGTTCTACAGGTAGAAACTACAGTAACTCTTTTAACAGCAGTCTTAACTTTACTAAAAGTCAAATATCTTACGTTTGATTTAAACACATTTTGAGAAATCAGTCGTTCCTTTTTATTTATGAGGATAAAAACTCAAACACGCAGCAATCCACCAATCAGGGTCGAGCGCATGCTCTGTTTTAAACCTGTTTTGATTACTGCTCGGTGTATCTACTTATCACCAACATACAGTTCAGTGTCGGTTCAACATTTAGAACATTTAGAGAGGAAGTATATGGAAGAGGAATAAATGATGGAAGAAACTCCAGACTCCAACTCGCCACAACACCCAACACTGTTGAAATAGTTGAAAACATGGTTATGGGCTCTTGTTCATTTGAATAGATATCGATCAGTGTTAGACTCATTAATATCTTTATAAAAGTCTTTTCACAAAACCTGAGTTGATTTAAGCAAACAGTCTTGTGACAAAAATGACAATAGCCATCGTAAATCACACTTTGGATACTTAGTACATTTGAAGGCAAATACTTTTTTAGATTTACTCAAGTGAAAAATAAAGGGAGCACTTTTATTAGAGTGATATATTACCTAGTGGATCTTCACTGTAACTCAAGAACATGGTTTGTGTTTTTTGTACGCCACTGCCAAATAGGCTACAATAACAGAAGAGTTCATCAGGTTCCTCTCCTGCCAGATAGGTACAGGAATCAGAAGCTACAGTGAGTATAGATTCACCCGAATGTTTTTCCAATCTTGACCTGACTTGAGGAATCTATGCCAAGGAGCTCTGTTGGCACATGGTGCCCCAAAACAAAAGACACCATTGTCGTTTTTTTCCATGTGTACATACATTTTCTTTATATGAACAAAATAGATCATTGTAAATAAACCTTGGAGACACTGGACCACTCTTTCAACTCTCAAGTTTCCATCTAAAGACTTTGATGCAGTGACCCACCTGAACAATACTCAAACTATTTCCATCATGTCCAAGTTTCACAGCAGGAGATGAATAAAAATGAGCCGGTAATATCGATCGTACTGAAAAGGCTTCAAAGCGGTACTGGAAGGGTGTGTGTTTGTGCAAAGTGGCGCTCTGGGCGGCTGATGAGTTGAGTTCGTGAGTGACGGTTCATTAAATGATCTGACTCCAGGCCTGTTTTTCATCATTGTGAGTGCTGGAGTCAGGCAGGGCCGTGTCCCCTGAGGCCTGGACCACACTGCTACACCAAAACACACTGTACTCTGCGATGGCTGGTACATCTATACCTGTGTGTGTGTGTGTGAGAGCAATTTTTTCCAGAATGTCACATGTATAATCACTAATTAAGCCTGGTTATTACTACACAAGCTGATTGGGATGCCGTGATGGAAACAATGATGCAGGTCTCAGAGATTAATAGCTGTTTGCTTTCAATAAACTGAGTCGGCCATGAAGACAAAAATATCGTCCACCACTGTGAAGATTAAAGTCAGTAAGAGAATGAACTGAGACGAGGTTACATATTACAAACGTATTTAACTAATATACGCCTACGTGTTTTCCGGAAAATGATTTGCAACCCATCATAAGTGCTGGAATAGAACGCTTACAGGAACAAGAGTAGGCTAGTCGAGTCATGCTGGGTATCAGAACACTGAACGCACATGGTAGAAATCACAACACTTGAAACCATTGCATAAAATAAAGTAGAAATTGAGACGCATGAGTGATGCTGGATATTCAGTTTTCCTCAACGTGACCTGTGCTGATATAAAACTAGACTCTTGAACGGTCACTTACAGTTTGTCAAAAGTCTTTTATGCTTTTCCAGAGACACATGAATGTTCCTTTAGTTTAAATGTAAGAAAGTAAAGATATACTTTGACCAAACGAATATATACAGTTGTGTTCAAAATTATTCAACCCCCACTGAAATTGATTGTTTTGGTCGGTTTGACATTGATTATGATCATTCAGTCATCCTGCTTACAATTAAATCAAAGAGGCACGTGTAGGTCAGACAAATATAACATAACATTTATAATGAAATAACCACAAATGTCTTTTCCTTTTACAGTTATAACAGCTTTTAAACGTGAAGCATAGCTTGACACAAGTGTCTTGCAGCGATCTACGGGTATCTTCGCCCATTCATCATGGGCAAAAGCCTTCAGTTCAGTCACATTCTTAGGCTTGCGCACTGCAACTGCTTTCTTTAAGTCCCACCAGAGGTTCTCAATCGGATTTAAGTCTGGTGACTGCGATGGCCACTTCAAAATGTTCCAGCCTTTAATCTGCAACCATGCTCTAGTGGACTTGGAGGTATGCTTGGGATCATGTCCTGTTGAAAGGTCCAACGTCTTCCAAGCCTCAGGTTTGTGACGGACTGCATCACATTGTCATCCAATATCTCCTGGTACTGAAGAGAATTCATGGTACCTTGCACACGCTGAAGCTTCCCAGTACCTGCAGAAGCAAAACAGCCCCAAAGCATGATTGACCCCCCGCCATGCTTCACAGTAGGCAAGGTGTTCTTTTCTTCATAGGCCTTGTTCTTCCTCCTCCAAACATAGCGTTGATCCATGGGCCCAAACAGTTCTAATTTTGTTTCATCAGTCCACAGAACACTATCCCAAAACTTCTGTGGTTTGTCCACATGACTTTTGGCATACTGCAGTCGACTCTTCTTATTCTTTGGGGACAGCAAGGTGCGCCTGGGAGTTCTGGCATGGAGGCCTTCATTACGCAGGGTGCGCCGTATTGTCTGAGCAGAAACTTCAGTACCCACATCTGACAAATCTTTTCTCAGTTCCTCAGCAGTCACACGGGACTTTTCTCCACTCTACGCTCAGGTAGCGCACAGCAGTCAAGTCAGCATCTTCTTTCTGCCACGACCAGGTAGCGTTTCAACAGTGCCCTTTGCCTTGAATTTGCGAATGATGCTTCCTATGGTGTCTCTTGGTATGTTTAACATCTTTGCAATCTTCTTATAGCCATTGCCCTTCCTGTGAAGAGTAATCACCTGTTCTCTTGTCTTCCTGGACCATTCTCTTGACCTCACCATGTTTGTAACCACACCAGTAAATGTCTAGAAGGAGCTGAGTATCACAGTCATTTTAAAGCTGCCTAATTGGTGCTTATTAGGCTTTATTGCTGCTCCCTGATATCCACAGGTGTTTTCAATACCTGATTGAAAACACTTCATTGAACCTCTGTTCTTCAGAGTGGTAGTCTTTAAGGGGTTGAATAATTATGTCAATGAAGAATTCACAAAAGAAACATTTACTACTGTATTACAAAACTAATTGATGTCATTTTAGTTGCATATGGTTCTTTAAGAAGTCCTTGTAGGATTTCATTCTGAATACAATTACAAATGTACACTAAATTCCCTAAAACCATTTACAGCATTGGGGTTGAATAATTTTGAACACAACTGTAAGTGTACAGATGTTCAACTTCATTTTCATTGAAAAAGCCAAAAGTGTTCTTCAACCAGTCGATGATTTATTTTCTGGCCTTGTGATCCATTTAGCTTTAAGTAATAATCATGGACAAAAGAAAAGAAATAAACACTTAAAATATATCAGCCTGTGTGTGATGAATCTACTGTATATAAAATACAAGTTTCACTTTTTCTATTGAATTACTCAAATAAATCCACTTTTTAATGATATTCTAATTAATTGTGATGCACCTGTATTTTGAGTACCTGGTTGGGGATGTGCAGGTTAAAGTCCAGGCCACACACGAACTCGGAGTGATGCTCCATGGTGTCGAGCAGCGGCGGAGTCCTGGAGAAATCCCAGATCCTGCAGATGGAGAAGCAATCACGCTAATTGAGCGCTCGTTTTTCTTTCTCAGCGACGAGCCGACCGGCTCAAAGCCCTGACGCAGCCCTGGCTCAACGTGCCTGCTCTCATCTATTCAGCAAATACGATTAAATCACCTCGCTGGTCCTGGCAAAACGTTAGGCGAGCATTAATACTAAGGTTGCCATAGAGCTGGAGCTAACATATTAATTATAAAGGATTTAAGACTGTGGCATGATGGTCTTTTAGAAAAAGCTGTCAGAATGAATTAAGGATAATAGATGAATGAAAGAAAGTGGTGGTGCATTGTAGGTTGTTATGCTTACAAATTACTATTGATCTGATATACAGATAATAGAGCAAAAAAAAGCTGTGTGTCAAACAAGTTGATCACAAACTGATTTAGATTCACTGCTTTTATCTTTAGGAAACCGTTTTCATGAAAATTGTTGCTTATGCAAGCCAGCATTCCAATACTGTTACTAACAGAAGTAAGTTCAAATATAAATCTTTATAACTAGCATGTGATCTTTAGTGGTGTCTGTACTAAAGTAACTTACACTTGTTTTAAGTGTCATTTGCGTTTTGGTCAATTTTTTACTTTAGCTGAGCCATTTTCTTTATTACACACAACACCTTTTTGTTGACAATGATGCCAGTGGACTTTTATCTTCCTCTTCATCTATACTCCATATAGAGCTATGTAGCAACACTTTAGGATCAATGTGATTGCTGTGAAGAGTTAAAGCCGGGATCTTGGATATAGACTGTAATTAGTGTGGACGGTTTGCTTGGATTTGCGATGAACAGTTTTCATTCCATCAGTAAACAGCTAATGAATTAGGATAGAACTATAATGAATAGACATTCAGTGTCACCCAGATGAGTATGAGTTCCCTTTTGTGTCTGGTTCATCTCAAAGTTTTTTTCAGGTAGTTTTTTCCTCATTATTTTTCAGGTAGTTTTTTCTCATTATGGAAAAAATTTGTAGGGATTCATTTATAGGGATGAACTTAAAGGAACTAGTTTATAAAGCAAATATTTTGCAATCTATCCCTATAGCTGCTTTGAGACAATTTCCATTGTTAAAAGCGCTCTACAAATCAAAGTGAATTGAACTGAAATCAGCGTTCACATTCATCCCAAAGATGTTCAGTATTGATGATATCAGAGCTCTATAGCAGCCCACTTAAGATCTTCCTCTCCAAAGCATGTTAACCAGATCTTTAAGGAGATCACTTTATGCACAGGGGCATCGCCATGCAGGAACAGGTTTGGGTTTCTGTTCAAGTAAATGCAAAATTGTATTATACCACATCAAGACTTCCTGTACAATTGAGCGTTGTGGTAAAAGTTTGGAAAAGAACCACATAAAGCAGGAAAGGTCAGGTGACCCAATACTTTTTTCAATATAGTGTATCTGGTCTGAATTTCAACAGGTCCCTTTGGGAAAAGAAATCCCATCTCACCTGAATGAAAGTACTGCATGTTTACAGTCCAAGTAATAAACTGGGGAGAATTACAACCATGCTGTCATTCAACAAAGAACAATGTCTAATCTTTGGCATAGCATTACATAATATAAAGACATGTAAAGAAAGTGTTTCCAGCATCAAGACTTTATAATGGTCAGTAGGTTTTCGCTCACTGTTGATTCTTTAGGACTGAGAGGCTGCGGTTGTTTCGGTTTTTCTCCGGATCATAAATAAATCTTTTTTTTTTTATCTTATTAATGTTAAAAGGAAAAAAAAAGGGTATGGACAGAAACTTCAAACTGTTTAAACAACATAGAATTATAGCTGAATACAGAGTGACAGCTTATTTCCAACATTTCCTAATTACATCAAGTGAAATGAATGTTTTTTTATGTGACATTAACCGATATGGTGAAAATGCTGATTTTGAAGATGAATTTGACGAGCTGGACAATATGAAATATAACAAAAAATGGCACAAGGTGTTAACACCAACTGCTCCAATATTAGTGGAAACACTGAGGCACATAAATCCCACATAAACAATTTCTGTCTCTCTTAAATCTTTTTCTTATTTAGGACAGAATTCTGGATCGAACATATATAAAATAACTAAAAAAATTGATGATTTTTATCCAATTATCACATCAGCTGTAATTTGGTCAATGCTGGCAAATGACCAGGGTACATAGCTGAGATAATCCAGGACTAGTTGTGCTTCGTCTCTGGCTGTTATTCGCCTACGTGTCCTGCATTAAAATGTTATAAAAACGTACACCTAGCTGTGGATTGACCCTGACAAAGTATGTGATAAAAGCCACAAACTTGTCACACGAACATGAATGGCAAAATAGTTTTTACTTCAAATTGTAAATAAAAAAGTTAAAAGTTGTTGTCAAATAAGATGAATGAATAGTTTCCGTATGCATTATGTTATAGGTAAATAATTATTCCCAGCTCATACTTTTGCCAAATGCAATATCAGTAGCTTAACAAAATAATCCACCAATATTACAGGGCACACTGGATCTGTTTCCTTAGTTTTCACGTTTTCCATGACAGGTGAAATTCTATTATTTGAAACTTAACCAAACAATCCTTTCTACTACACACATAAATGTACGTCACCAGCTTTGAAGAAAAAAATCAGCACATTTTCTTAATATCCATGTGTCGACAAAGACACAAGAACCAATTTCCGTTCCTCATTAACTCTTCAATAATGCAAAATTGACCCTCTGAAACCGACCCTGTGTAAACATCCCGGTTTCTATGGCTAAGCCCCAACACGGCTGCTCCTGTGGGCAGTTTATTGTGACAGGAATAGGAAGCGTTATCGCTGGTAAATATGAAGACCTCGTTCTTTTGAAAGCAGTTTTCGGCTAAGCAAACAGCACAGTGTGTGTGACAGCAGGTGCC
Source organism: Silurus meridionalis (assembly GCF_014805685.1). Lineage (NCBI taxonomy): Eukaryota > Metazoa > Chordata > Actinopteri > Siluriformes > Siluridae > Silurus > Silurus meridionalis. The sequence continues at coordinate 20,185,466 of NC_060906.1, forward strand.
TCTCACGCTCTTGTGCATGTCATCTTTTACAAATGAATACAGGTCGGCCCGAACGTGTTCACGTCGCATTACAGAGGAGGAACAAAAGATTTTCCTACGTGTACAAAATCTGATTTATTGCCTCAGCAAGATTACTGTGACCTACTATGCATTTTAAACTGCAATTTGGCTGTAACACGCATATGTGTTAAGTAAAACTAATAAGAATGCAGATAACAGAATCAGCTTCTTAAACTTATTACTGAAATTACAATGGAAAAGTAGCCAAAAATCAAGTAAAGGATATTACATCATACAAAATTTGCATCATTTTTACATAAGCAGTTTCATAAAACAGAAGAAATCTGCATGAAATTAAATACACGAGCAAAATATTTCAACCTGTATTTGAATCCTTGTACACAAGTCACATTTCAACTTGGATGATTGCATGATGTACATCTCTCTGAACGTGGTGAAAATGCATGCGATTTACTTTCAATACGACCAAGTTTTCATCCGTGTCCTCCTTTTATTCTTTTTTCAAGCATAAAAGATGTAAAGTTTTTGTACTTGTCACACGTAATTTACAGCACGGTGACATTTTTCCTTCACATTTCCTTGTTGATTTCTTTTTGAACTTTTGATTTTTGTCGTAACCTCATCTGTACAAACCCTTGCGAATGAACTGATACTAGAGAAACAATAATATACTAGAATAATTATGTTTAACTTATTCCCGAATTACAGCAGGAAGTACTGTCAGAGCTGCTGTTACAGATGATTCATAAACTCCTACTGACTAATTAGAATTGAGAGTTTAGCAGCAGGTGGTATAACTGAGTTTGAGAAATACACTGCCATTATTCATGAAACTATTAGGGTCCATTTACGTTGGAACCAAAAATATATATTTTTTTTATATAATCAATATTACTACTACTACTACTAATATTATTATTATTATTAAAAGAGGAAGAAGAAGAGGAAGAAAAAGACAATTATTGTGTGTTAAAATGTTACTATTATTTTGCTTAGAGTTAAACTGGTGATAAAACTGGTGCCTGAAAGTTCACAGTAAAAGAAAATGTTTTTTGTCCTCAGTCTTTGGACCTGTCTTTGGTGTATATGTAGTGTGTGTGTGTGTGTGTGTGTGTGTGTGTGTGTGTGTGTGTGTGTGCAGCTGCTTGAACAAATACAACAAAACAATAATGATCGTAGCGGAGCTGACTAGCCGGTCTGAACACTCTGAGACAAACACACTGACCTGCTCCTGAATGCCCAAGGCAACGATTACTGCACTACAGCCAAATGATGTTCCTATAAAAGGCCTGTCATTGCAATTAACGATCTGCTAGCACACAGTTGGCATCGTTTCAAAAAGAGGCATGGGCTGGGTTTCCAGGTACAGGTTAATCCCAATGACTAAATGACATCGCCAGTAAGGACTCTCCATTAGAAATGTTCTTTGTAAATCACACAGCATTAGTTTGGTCTTTAAGCTTTATGGAAAAACACCCTGACAAAAGGCACATTATTGATCTAAATTAAGAAAGAGGGACTGAATCTGCAGATATTCAGCTGAATCTTTTTTTTCATTTATCTATCCATTGAAATAATGTTTTTGAGGTGAACTTCTGACCATTGCCTTTAATTTTGCCTTCTTCTGAGGTAACAACCTCAGGAGAGATCATGAATAATTCAAGAGCAACTAGATGACTTTTATTGGGCTATTTCTCGTGGACATTAGGGCGGGTGTCTTTTCATTCTGAAATACGTACTAATGTCTGGAGAATAGAGAGTTTTCCTGGAATTTAAATAACTTGAAGCGGAAAACCGTCTGGCTGTCAACTGAAGGCCACTCGCTAAAGCTCAGGATGGTTCCACATGAACAGCCTAAAGATCCATGATGTTATTGTGGAGAACCACGAAAATAAATTCTGACTTTAATTAATATAAACAGTTTGGCACAATGACTTAGGGCTGCAATTGCCATGAAAAGTTTAGCATCGGTGAACAGCTGATAACCGCAACAAAGATGGAACTATAATGAATGGAGTCTGTTTTGAGTCTGGTTCCTCTCAAAAATGTTTCCTCATCGCATCTCAGAGAGTTTTTCCTGGTCACTGCTGCAAATGGCTTGCTCATTAAGGACAAAATGATAAGGACTGCTTTCTGGAGTAACTCTGGTGATATCTTTGAGCTAGAAATGCATCGAGGCCATCTTTCTCAGGCTGAAGACGAGTACAATTGTTTTTGGAACTGATACCAAGAATGAAATGAATGCGTAATCAACATAGTATTATTCAGTCAGATTGTATCATGGAACCACTGCTTATGTCGGATGCTGCAGTTTATTGTTAGCAATGAACTCAAAGCTCTGTTTTTTTATTTATTTATAATGTTATGTGATTTAAACTAATATTTAATGATAGGACGTCTGAACTGTTTGCTCATAGTGCAAGACCTTGGCAAGCAAATATAAATGATGTGTGTCTCAGTGCTTACACACTGTAAGTTTCTCTTCACACTTGCCTTTACTACTCCATATTTAAAAACACTTTCTACACACACAATTCATGGCAACTTAGTTGGTGTTAGTGACCATGATCACTGGCTTTGAATGCTCACTTCAAATCACACTCACACTGTTTAAATAAGATGTTCTATGGCTACAAATAGTAATAAAATGTAAAAAAAAAAAAAAAGCATTGGGTATGGATGCAGAGCCTGTAGAATCCAGACTTCTAACAGTATGTTCATCACAGTGGTCACCGTATACACACAGCGTGTGTGTGACTCAGTAATGCACGGCCATACACTATATCAGTCCGCATTGATATAACGTGCCGCATTACGTATTCTACTGCTAAAAATACTCACTGTTAAACATAAAACAAACCTGGAAAATTCTCAGCCTTGAATCCATCAACGCTGCGTTCAAAAAGCTGTTCTGAGAAACTGTTATTTCATACTGTAAATGTATTCCCACACACATATGTCAGCTGTACAAGCTACACAGAATGGGTGCAATAGCCTGAAGCCAAAAGTGCTCACAATGAGAAACCATCTGTTTTTATATAAACACTACTTTATATTTTAAATATGAAATACTCAAATATGAAATGCAACCCATTTCAAAACTATGAATTAACACGTGGAATTATACACATGACAAAAAAGTGTGAAACAACTCAAAAATATTTCATATTGTAGGTTCTTCAAAGTAGCCACCTTTTGCTTAGATTACTGCTTTGCACACTCTTGGCATTCTCTTGATGCCTACTTTGAAAAACCTACAATATGACATATTTTCAGTTCACTTTTTTGTTATGTATATAATTCCACATGTGTTAATTCATAGTTTTGATGCCTTTAGTGTGAATCTACAATTTTCATAGTCATGAAAATAAAGAAAACTCTTTGAATGAGCAGGTGTGTCCAAACTTTTGGTCTGTACTGTATATATAATATATATAAACTTTTGGTCTGTACTGTATATATATATATATATATATATATATATATATATATATATATATATATATATATATATATACATATATATATATATATATAAATAAATAAAAATTATATAATCATATAAGCAAATAAAACATAGAATTGGGGTAATTATTATGTGGATTTATATACAGTAGAATATAGTGTCACTATACAGTAGAAGATAAAAAAAAAATTTAACAGTTGGTTAATCAACATTATGTATTTTTTGGCACTTTCCTAATTATTGATTGGATGATATCGATTGCACTCAGTGGATATTTTCACAGAGCACAATTTGCAGTCTGCTTTCTATGCCATCATTAATTGTGTAACACAGTCAACTCCAAATATATTGGACAGGCAGAGCCCTACAGTGAGAACAACTGGGCTTGTAAAATAAAAATAAGATGATACACTACATGGACAAAAAATTGTGGACACCTGACCATAAGATTCATGTGCTTTATAAACATCTCATTTCACGTTTTGCTCGCATTAACCTCCACTCTTCTGGGAAGATGTCCCACTAGATTATGGAGTGTGGCTATGGAGATTTGTGTAAGATTCATTCAGCCAAATGGGTGTTTGTTGCACGACAAATTGATCTACAAACTGAGTGAATTCCAGGTTAAAAAAAATTCCATCCAAACCGACAGCGTGAAGCTCTTCAGAATCTGCACAGTATAAGGTACTATTTTGAAATGTTAATGTTACAAGTTGTTAAAACACTTTTCTCCATTGACATTGGAAAAACGTTTTTTCTTTGCAATTTATGCCACAAATATTTTAGCACTGTTTTCTATGGGGAAATGTTTAAAACATGAATTATTAATAAGTAAACAATGTGGGCATGTGTGTGTTTGTGTGTGCTGGCAAGCTTCTCTGCATAATTTCCTGTAAACCCAGAAGCCAATTTCTCACGCCACTTTGAGCTCTGCTTATGACTCGTACTACCTTCTAGGTCCAGATTATAAACATGTATTATCTAAATTAAACGATTTCTGTGGAAGATTAAATGCAAATAAAAAACCCTTTTCTTTTTAAGACTACTTTTTCACTGCATCACTGCACTCATTACATACACAATTCGTTTAAAAGAATTATCCATCTATAACATCACTGACATTCTCTGAATCTACATGTGGATCATTTGATCATTGACTTTTGTCTCTAAACTTCTATATCACTATATATTTACACTGCGCACACATGATTAGTTTTAATAGTATGGGATATCTACAGAAACACCATTTCAACTAATGTAATCAAACCAAGAACGCATTTTCAATTTACTCAATGGCAGTAACTGAGGTTTCCAACTATGTAATAATCCCAGGCCAGGCCACAATAACGATCTGTAATCAGAAAACGGTTCTGTGTGGCTGAGTAACAGTGAAACGTTATAGCAATAAAATCTCTCACTGGCTTCAGGTGTAAATATGAGTCCATGTGCATTAAGAACACATGATTGAAATAAACCGATCGAGTCCGAAATAACATTGGTATATTTTACAGCTCCATTAGACTGTAAGACCACCGACTCTTCCACCCTCGCAGAGTTTACTTCGTAATTTATCCACACACTACACACTGGGATATATCTGTGTTTAGATCAGCAAATGTCCGACTAGCAATGTAAATGTAAGAAATATGAGAAAATGTTATGTACATATGTAAATGAGATTTGCATATGCACATAACATTTTCTCCTTTTAACTAGGATTTCGATCGATTTAATTAAATTTAATTTTATTTGTATAGAGCTTTTAACAATGGACTTTGTCTCAAAGCAGCATTGCAGAAATAAAGCGGTTACAAAATGAGTATAGCATCTATAAGTCCGTTCCTTATAAAGTTTATCACCAATGAGTGAGCTAGTGCTGACCGTAGCAAGGAGAAACTCCCTGAGATGGTAAGAGGAAGAAACCCTGAGAGGAACCAGACTCCATATGGAACCCATCCTCATCTGGATTGCACTGAATGTCCATTCATTACAGTTCCATCATTGTTGAGGTGTGCTGCTCAATGATCGCTTAAATGCAAAACTAATCATGCAACCTGTGGGCCTAAGCCACTGTAAAATTAATTACAAAAAATTAATTATTAAATGTATTTTTTGCCTTAATTTTACTGTCAGGTTACATTACACATTTTTTTGTGTTATTATATTTATTGTTTACTTATATTTGTACCTAAATTACATACATATATATATATATATATATATATATATATATATATATATATATATATATATATATATATATATATATATTTTTTTTTTTAAAACAATGCATTGTAAGGTGAATATTAAATATTACATTATTTATATTAAATACCAATATATTCATTGGTTCAATGCAACAACAAATTTGAGATATATTTATAAAAAAAAAATAAATAAAAAATATCATGAGACTTTAAATAAATTGGCTTATAAATCATAGACACTGTTTTGCTATTCGCTTTACCTGACTGTGAAGTCGTAGGAGCAGGATGCCAACACGGTCTTGCAAAATGGTGAGAACTGTGAAAGTCAAAAGAGAGAATAAATAACAGCTGTATAAAAAAATACACTGCTGCATAAACAAAACATATTGCAATAAATGATATGAATTTGCATATGCACTGATTTGCTGCATCATCACTTTCTGACTATAATCAATCTGTTGCTTTTTACTATGTACCAACCCCGTCTGCACCTCCTGTCCTATCAATCAGCAGAAAAGGACCACCACAGTAAATGGACCATTCTCAACACAGACACGAACATCGCTCTGTACAGTGTATTTAACACTAAATGTTGTCCCAAAGGAGCTTTACAGAAATCTAAATGTAAATTTAAATTCTTAATGAATTGGGACAGTGGCTCTACCAGAGGTCAATGTTAGGATGTGGTAGCTCAGTGGTTAAGGCATTGTACTCTTGATCAAAAGGTCACAAGTTTAAAACCCAGCACCATAAAGCTGCCACTGCTGGTCGCTTGAGCAAGGCCCTTAACTCTCAACTGCTTAGTTTTAAGTCGCTCTGGATAAGTCTGCCAAATGCCATAAATGTAAACGTAGAGGTTATCTTTAACATTGTAAAATAAAAATAGAATAAAAAAATAAGCAAATACAAATTTATAATAATAATAAAAATAATAACAGTAAAACAAAAATTTTACAATAGAACAAAAATAAAAACTTTTTAATAATAATTTTTAATAAATGTTTTAAATAAAAGTTGAATAAAATAATTAGGCAAATAAAAATGAATAATATTAAAAATAATAACAATAAAAAAATTACAATAGAATAAAAAAATATAATAAAACAACAGTATCGATAATAAAATAATAAATTTTCTAATTTACACGAAAATGTAATAAAAAAATTACAATTGAAATAAAAGTAAAAGAATGCGACATAAAATTGACAATAAAAAAAATAAAAATAAAGAATAAAAAAAAATAAGAAGGAAAACTGAAATTTAAAAATACATTTTTTTTTAAACTCATAAAAAAAAGATAAATTAAATTAGATAAATTAGATATAAAATAAATTAGAATCAAATAAAAAGAGATCAGATTTACTGTGGAGCATAGTCATTTTTTATTTCTCGAACACCACAAATCAACTAACTGCACAATGTACTGCATGTTTCGCTTGATTTAACTGCTTATCAACACTGATGAGAGGCTTCTAATGTGGGAATCTATAGTGATTAACGGGCTGAAATAACACGCAGACAACTTCAAACTAAAATGCCTAGACAACTAGAGCGACCTATTTACTGACAGTTAGGTCATTTCCTAATCAGCCATATTATTTATTGCATTTTTATTAAAGGGGTTTTAGATCCCAGTGCACAGAGCTGTAGAAGATGATGGAAGGGGTTAAAAAAACAATATAAACTGCTATATGTTTTGAACTTTTGTGACATGGAGGCAAGTATGTTAGTATATTTATATTTATGATGGCGTTTGGTAGACACCCTTATCTAGAGAGAAATCTCTCATTTATACAACTCAGTTTATGATTAAGGGCCTTGCTTAAGGGCCCAGAACAGGCAGCTTGGTGGTGCTGAGATTGAACTCAAGACCATTCGATCAGTAGTCCAACATCTTAACCACTGAGGTGTCACTTCCTTGTCAGAAGTTATGTCAGACATTTCCTCAATCTAATATTCTAAAGTGTTGGTCTTCAACTGGGGGGTGACGGCGGTACTGCAGGGGGTCTGTTAATTAATGTTTAATTAAAAGGATTTTTTGTTGAGAAAATCAAACATGGTTAAAAACATCAACAATGAAATATTTAATTTCAAAATTATTATAATAAATACCTTAAAGTTTAGAAAAATTAAAGGTGAAGTTCATGTGAATGTATAATAGTCCACCCAGATTTTAATTGCAAAATATAAATTATAATGCACAAATCTATTAAAATATACATACAGTGATGCATGTACAACAACAGCATAGTTATAATAGTCTTAACATAATTAAAACCAGCGTGATGTAATGTTATGTTTGGCACATTTTGTATCAGGGGTCCCTGACCTGAAAAACGTTGAAGACCCCTGCTCTATAGTAACAGTTATTTTATTATAACGATGACTATGAGAAATATTGGAATTCGTTAATTGAAGATATATGTACTTGTGTGAATTTTTTGTCAGTGTGAAACTATCTACAGTTACACGCTATTATTTTACACTGAGAACAGGGACACTTTATCTTACACACACACGGTCACATCACGAGTATAACCTGTGCTTGTAAACTTTGCCAAGCCATATGCATTAATCGAGAACATTTCTCGAACACAATGTGACAGTGTTGGCATGATGGCGTGATTGAGAGTCACATTACATGCTAAGAAGGTAAAATTGAGAAATGATGCCTGGTATCACTTAGTGGAGTATGCCAGTGCCTCGGAATGACAAATCTATGAACTAAATATAGATTTAAACTATCCTGTATAGGGTAAAAATGCTGGTGTGATCATTTACCAGAGTTTCCCCTGCAACAGCCTGACCTTATTATCGTAATTAGGTTGTTTAGTGTAACTTTTTCAAAGTAAAAAATCAACAGATTCAACAGCACCACCGTATAAAACGAGTCACTTGACGTTACCTTTACTCTCCGGATGGCGTAGGAATGGCCCGCCATTTGAGTTACAGGCTGGCGGACGTTGCGCAGATCCCAAACACACACGCTGCAGTCGACGGCTCCCGTCGCCAACACATTCTGTAAGGCAAACATTTCGAGAATACAAATAGATGATGAAGTCTAGATGGTCAGAAAGAGTTTCATCAGGCATCCCAGAAGTAGTAGCGCAATCAAAGATATGCAACCTTCCTCTATCGTAAAATGTTTCTTCGCACAAAATAACAAAATAAGTTCTGAAAATTCGTAATCCGTAGGTTTGATGACTCCGTAATTAAAATGATTACTTTAAAAATTATATAAAACAATGAATTACAATGAAATTCAATTACTTAAGTAATGAATTATGAACCTAATTGATTATTCATAAGGTATTTCATGTATGTGTGTCATTTTCTTGTCACCTGATCATATTTGCACCAATCGCAGCTAAGGATCTCGGCTTTGTGTGCGGGAATTGCTAGTCGACACGAGCCGGCTTTCACGTCCCAAACTCTTAGCGTGCCATCTCCTGGAAACACAGAAAAACGAGTATTATGGAAAAAAAAAAACGTTGCTTCCAATAATTCTTGCAAAAATTATTCCACATGCAAAATATCAGTAATCTACGGGTTGACCGTTCGTGATTTGGCAGAATTCACGCATTAAACCAATCAGAACCTGAAAACTGTCTACAGACTTGGAAATGAAGTCAGCACCTATTACTGTTGTAACATGAAGCATATAAAGTGTTTACCAGGGCAAATCCATACATCGTCACCAGACATCTTTCACGCAAGTAGAAGTAAAAATCATGTTTTAATAGACTCTGGTAATAGTTGAAGTAATGACTACACTTTTTCACTCAAGTTAAAGAAGTTTGTCTTGAGTAAAAAGTAGCCATAACTCACTGGTAACTGGACCTCACATCATATTAATATATTAATACAAAAGGCTGAACATCCACCAAATAGAACACAAGCAGAGAAAAGATGATGATGATCAGGAAGGTCTCTGTTCTTAGTCATGTTTACATCATTGACTCTCTCTGTCTTATCAAGGTTAACTCCATACTTCTTGCTGCCTTCTGCCTTGAGTGTTTTTTCAGCTTCGTAAACTAGTCTACGCCTGTGGTATGTGAGAGCCAGGAAATGATACACCAGTGGTAGATTGCAAAGGCTGTGCAATGACAAGAAATAGGATGATGGGCTAAAAATGGTGCCCGATTAAAAGAAAAACTATTGATCATGTCACCAAACAGATTACAATTAAAGCCTGGTTTGAAATTTAAAAAGTACAGATATTTGTGTAAAAAAATTTAGAGTGAGAGTTAAAAGTTGAAAAATAAATAGTGAAGCAAAGTACTGATACCAGAAAAAATCTACTTATGTATTTGTACTTCATTACTTCCCACCACTGATCATCACCATCATCATCAAGGTCATTACAAGTGAATAATCTGCAATCATAAACACAAACATGGGTGTTGGTCGAAAAATCACATATGAGGAACAACTGAATTGAAGAAAACTATGACATTACAACAAAACCAAGACTCATGAATGTACAAACAAACTAAACGGGCACCAAACTGGAAACAAGCTGGCACAATCCGGAAACAAAACCGATCACACGGCAGGGGTGGAGACTCCAATAAGCTGTAATAAATGGACATTCGGTGCCACCAAGATGAGGACGGGTTTCCTTTTGAGTCTGGTTCCTCTCAAGGTTTCTTCCTCATGCCACCTCAGGGAGTTTTTCTCTTGCCACAGACAAACGTAAAATTATAAGGAACAAACGTATAGGCACTAAACCTATACATTCTTTTATAACCGCTTTATCTTTGTAAAACTGCTTTGAGACATTGTTGAGTTTGGGGAACAGAGGATCGCTGTGTACAGCTTTTTTTTTTTTTTTTTTAGATAAACTGTTCGTTTTAAATACGACAATCAGCAAATGGTGGTCCTGCCAACTTCTCTTGCGGGTTCAGGCTGTGCACTAGTGCAGTAATTGCTGTGCACATGCTAGGACAGCAAATGCAGTTCGAATCTAAATCCTAGAAATATTCCCTCTCTGACTATATTCTGCAGAAGCCTGTGAACCATGACGTTCATTTCAAGGAGCATTTAGCTATAAGTGGATGAACAGCAGAACTGCCAAGACGATGCGTCGGTGTTCCAGCTAGACACTGAATTTCAGCAAACCTCCTTCTCTCTCTCAGTGTAAAACCCTCTGTGGCCTTTATTCACGTAAAGAAAAACTCCTAAAAGGAGGGGATTGCCTCGTTAGGCTCTGTAATTTAACATTCTGTAGTCAGCAGTTAGTGAATCTCTACGTATCCGTGGAGACCTGCGACATCAGCACCATTTACAGTTCAGAGCTGAAAAACTGTTCAGAGCTGACCAGAAAAAAAAGAACATCATTCTAGCGCTATTGATTATTGTACATATGTTCCGAGTTCAAGTCTGTGCATCAATGAACTCATCAAGCATTTAAATTCACTTTGAACTTTTCCCCTGCTGACAGACCTGAATCAAGTTGACAGGTAATTATTTAGCATTTAATGGTCTGGGCAAAGAGCAGCCTCAAACGGTGTAGGGCAGGGGGTCTTCATAACTGGTCCTTAAAGGTTCTAAAATACCAGTTTGTTGTTATCATTTCACCAGTCACCATGAATGTGTACGGCTATACCAATTTCAAGAGTGAAATGTTGCCTGTGTAACTGTCAGTCCCAGTGAAGGAGGCATGGCCTCTGTACTGGTTACTCAGTGTAAGGAGATGTGGCCTGAATAGTTGCCAGCCCTAGTGAAGGAGGTGTGGCCTATCAGCCCTAGTAAAGGGGGTGTACCTGTCAGCGACAATGGGGGAGTTGTAGCTTTTCTACCAATCAGCCCTAGTGAAATAGATATGGCCAGTCAGCCATAAAGAAGGAGGTGTGGCTTGTGTACCTGTCAGCCCTAGTAAAGGAGCTGTGGCCTGTCAGACATAAAGAGGGAGGTGTGGCTTGTGTACCTCTCAGCCCTAGTGAAGGAGGTGTGGCCTGTGTAACTTCCAGTGATAAAGAGGGAGGTGGGGCTTGTGTACCTCTCAGGCCTAGTGAAGGAGGTGTGGCCTGTCAGCCATAAAGAAGGAGGTGTGGCTTGTGTACCTGTCAACCTAAGTGAAGGAGGTGTGGCCTGTGTAACTGCCAGTGATAAAGAGGGAGGTGTGGCTTGTGTACCTGTCAGGCCTAGTGAAGGAGGTGTGGCCTGTCAGCCATTAAGAAGGAGGTGTGGCTTGTGTACCTGTCAGCCTAAGTGAAGGAGGTGTGACCTGTGTAACTGCCAGTGATAAAGAGGGAGGTGTGGCTTGTGTAACTCTCAGCCCTAGTGAAGGAGGTGTGGCTTGTGTATCTGTCAGCCTCATTAAAGTAAGTGTGGTGTAGCCGATGTGCCAGACTCAGTCACAGTCAAAAAGGTTTAGATTTTGTGCCTCAGTGAAGTTCGCACCAAACTGTAAGACTTTAAAACCACTCTGATCTGATTATTTTTTTTTTGTTGCTTGAAAACATCTTGAAATATACGCTTAATTAAAAATCACTTATCCAAACATACATTTTAATGTCTCAGAGAATAAGCTAATGCAATACAAAAACCACAAAAAAACCCATACCCTTACCCAGCTTTTATCATAAATCCTTAAAGCACAGTAGTGAAGTGTCTCATAAACTTTCCATGCTTATTTGACAAGCATTTACCTTTCTGCATACTAAACAGGCTTTTGCTTTGCGCAGCTAAGCACAGAGCAAACAAAATATTATTCTCATTGACAATTTAATCTCACCGCTCGAATAAATGGCCTCAATTTACTTAACTACCACTCGAGAGCTTTTTTACGCAGACACGATAAGCAGCAGTCGATCAGAAAAGCCGCAGTGCTGAGCTCGGGCCAAATAAATGCTTGCACCAAACTAAAACTAGCGTCTATTGCGGAATATTGTGTGTCCCCAAATGGACAGATTTATTCCCGGCTTGGTGCATTTCATGGATCCTCATTAGAAGGACAGGAAACTTCTGTTCCTGGAACTGCTGCCATCCTTGTAAAGTGGATTGCCGAGAGTCCAAAAGAAACAAAGTTCGGAAGATAAAATTAGCATTTCCGGGGATGCGGCGTTCAGTTCAAACCTTTGATTTGCAGCCCGCTCTGCTCGCTGCTGACTTTAATTGCGCCTAAATGCATCTCTCTTCGAGATTGCTGGCACACCAAGCCTTCGCCTTTCAAGCTTTCATGACACGGCTGTCAGCCGAGGCTGAGGAAGTTTCGTATCTGCAGTGTGTGGCGGGGGGTTGGTGGGGGATGCAGGGCCGCTGATAAGCTTTAATCATGTGGTAGCGCTATTGTTTCTCTCCGCAGCTCTTCAAAGCAAACCTTCTCTGTAAAATGACATTATCATTCAACAGTGTGCCACATCGCTGCTCGACTACAAATCAAGGTGGAAACGCAGCACTTAAGAAGACTCGTACTTTAAAATCGGCACAAGCTTTTTCTAATAATTAACAAGGATATAATGTCGAAGAATGTTCAGTTATTATTAGGTGATATACAAATTCGCAGGATCGCAATTGTGGCTTGTGACACGTTAACATAAAAAAAAAAAATAAATAAAAAAAAACGTCTTTACGTTTATCCTTATAATTCAGTCCCTTAGTGAGAAACCCTGAGAGAAACCAGACTTAAATATGAACCCATCCTCATTGTTCACTGATGGAGACTTGAGTAGAAAACAGGTTGCGTTCTCTTCAATTGGAGGCCACTCTGTGCAGCTAGGGATGGTTTCTCCTCAACGCCTTGGGTGGTTCCATGAAATTTAGGAGTAAGAACGGGAGCTTTGAGAATGGGTTTCGACTGTAGTTAATGTCAACAGACTCAGGACTACAGTTTGCTTCTGATCACCATCACTGCACACCTCAACATCATATATCTGCCCTAAATGGACATTCGGTGCAACCCAGATGAGGATGTGGTTCCTTCTTAAGTCTGGTTCCTCTCAAGGTTTCTTCCTTATGCCATCCCAGGGGGTTTTTCCTCACCACAGTCGCCACCGGCTCAATCATCAGGGACAGACTTACACTTATAAAGAACATATTCATTTTTATCACCACATTTTCTGTGTAAAGCTGCTTTGAGACAATGGTAATTGTTAAAAGCGCTAAACAAATAAAAATGAATTGAACTGAATTGAGTTTGTGGTCAATTATGCTCTAAAAAACGTAGAATCTCCGAGCTATTGGAATGTTCTAACTTTTAAAACATATACATTATTATTATTATTATTGCATATTTAAAAAAAATCTTACAGCACTAGAGCTATTGAGGGTTAAAAACCAATAATATTCTCTTGACTGACAGTTCATCTGATCAAGCAGCAAGAAAATAAGCAATATACGTATATCCCAGCTAGGTTGAGTCCATGATACACTAAAATTTCAAATACAGAGGTTTTGTATATGTGTGGTTTGGCATATTGCAGCCAATCATTAAACTCAAAGTAGTGGGAGGAGAACAATATTCAAACAAAATATTAGCATTTACTATCAAAAATAAAAACATCTCAATAGTTATTCAGAGCTCAAAGAATATGTTAAATTATGTATCAACACGATACGTACAGACGTTTGTAGACACCTGACCATATTTAGTCTTCGTGCGCTATGTTGAGGAGGTTTTACTAAAAATCAACATACATTTGCATAAAGCATCTATATTTGTCCATGCGCATGTTGATTAGAGTATTAAAAACTTGAAAAGTATTCATTTGAGGTACATTTAGAACAGATAAAAATGTGTGATTAAGTTGTGATTAATCGCGAGTTATCTCGGGACAAACGTGCAATTAATCGCGATTAAATATTCAAATCAATTGCCAGTCCTGGTATATACGCTATATGGACAAAAGTTTGTGGACACCTGATCATAAGATTGGTATGTGCTTTTTAAACATCTACATAAAGCACCAGTTTGCTGTTATAATAACCGCCACTCTTCTGGGAAGATGTTTCACTAGATTTTGCAGTGTGCTTGTGGAAATTTGTGCTCATTCAGCACACTTGGATGTTAGTGAAGTCAGGTACTGATGTAGGTGAGGCGAGGCGAGGCAAGGTGGCCTAGGGTGCGGTCAGCGGTCCGACCCATTTACAGTAAATCATATCTTCATACAAAGTCATGCCAGTTTGGGTCAAAGTTCAAGCAAAGGGAACTTTTTTTGCTATCACATCCCAAGACATCCTATACAAATGGTGACTTCATCTTTGTGGTAAAAGATTGGGAAAGACGCACATATAGCTGGAAAAAGCAGGGATGCCAAAACTATTGTTCATATTCTGCGTTTCAACAATGAATTTTTGTATTCTGTGTATTGTGTATCTGTCCCCCACTGGTTGCAATTTATGTGGCGAGGACATTTACTTTAGTCCTGAGCTCTTTGTTCCGTTATGTAGCTTTACGTTGTGCCGATGTAGCTCTATGTTGTTTAATGTAGCACCAGGGTTCTGGAGGAACGGTGTCTCATTTCGATATGTGCCGCGTCAGCTATATATGGTAGAAACGACAATAAAAGCTTCTTGACTTTAGGTTATAATGTAATTGAACCACAATCCCATATGACTAGACCCAGACAACACAATGTAAAGCCATACTTTATAAATATTGAGTATTGAATGCAAACATTCAGCTTTATCACTTTGACGAGAGAAACTCATTCTGGGCCACATTCCTGAAATCGGAGGTGTGAACCTCCAGCCTGAAGTGCTCTTTTATCTTTGAGTAAAGAACAGAAAGTAATTTCATGGTAGTGTGAATGAGGAGGGGCTCACATTTAACGCACGTGAGTGCTTGCTCGATGTACCAGGAAACCAGTTTAATGCATATTAATGGGTAACATTGGTTTCAAACTTTGGTTGGTTGAACATGTGGAGTATGTTGCTAGTCATCTGTGATTACTCATTTAAGGGTTTAATTTATCTACTTTGCTAAGTACTCCTGCCCAGTTAAAATCCAGATGTTGCTATAGCAACATCAAATCCAAGAAACACTACTCATGTATGTGAAATAGTTAGAATAACACTTTTATCCGAGTGTTTTCTTTCTTTTTTTCACTGATGATGATGGACATACAAACAATTCTAAAAGATTGTTATAAAATTAAGCTCGATATGTAAAAAAAAAAAGAGACTTGGTACATGTGGTTATAGGAAGCTTATTATACAAGATTAAACACTGAGTGGCCTAATGACATGGTGTTATTGTTTTGTATTCATCATACAGTGAGGAAAATAAGTATTTGAACACCCTGCTATTTTGCAAGTTGTCCCACTTAGAAATCATGGAGGGGTCTGAAATTGTCATCGTAGGTGCATGTCCACTGTGAGAGACATAATCTAAAAAAAAAAAAATCCAGAAATCACAATATATGATTTTTAAACTATTTATTTGTATGATACAGCTGCAAATAAGTATTTGAACACCTGAGAAAGTCAATGTTAATATTTGGTACAGTAGCCTTTGTTTGCAATTACAGAGGTCAAACGTTTCCTGTAGTTTTTCACCAGGTTTGCACACACTGCAGGAGGGATTTTGGCCCACCTCCACACAGATCTTCTCTAGATCAGTCAGGTTTCTGGCCTGTCGCTGAGAAACACAGAGTTTGAGCTCCTCCAAAGATTCTCTATTGGGTTTAGGTCTGAGACTGGCTAGGCCATGCCAGAACCTTGATATGCTTCTTACAGAGCCACCCTTGGTTATCCTGGCTGTGTGCTTGGTCATTGTCATGTTGGAAGACCCATCTTCAATGCTCTAACTGAGGGAAGGAGGTTGTTCCCCAAAATCTCGCAATACATGGCCCCGGTCATCCTCTCCTTAATACAGTGCAGTCGCCTGTCCCATGTGCAGAAAAACACCCCAAAGCATGATGCTACCACCCCCATGCTTCACAGTAGGGATGGTGTTCTTGGGATGGTACTCATCATTCTTCTTCCTCCAAACACGTTTAGTGGAATTATGACCCAAAAGTTCTATTTTGGTCTCATCTGACCACATGACTTTCTCCCATGACCTCTGGATCATCCAAATGGTCATTGGCAAACTTAAGACATGCCTGGACATGTGCTGGTTTAAGCAGGGAAACCTTCGTGCCATGCATGATTTCAAACCATGACGCCTTAGTGTATTACCAACAGTAACCTTGGAAACGGTGGTCCCAGCTCTTTTCAGGTCATTGACCAGCTCCTCCAGTGTAGTTCTGGGCTGATTTCTCACCTTCCTTAGGATCATTGAGACCCCACGAGGTGAGATCTTGCATGGAGCCCCACTCCGAGGGAGATTGACAGTCATGTTTAGCTTCTTCCATTTTCTAATGATTGCTCCAACAGTGGACCTTTTTTCACCAAGCTGCTTGGCAATTTCCCTGTAGCCCTTTCCAGCCTTGTGGAGGTGTACAATTTTGTCTCTAGTGTCTTTGGAAAGCTCTTTGGTCTTGGCCACGTTAGTAGTTGGATTGTTACTGATTGTATGGGGTGGACAGGTGTCTTTATGCAGCTAACGACCTCAAACAGGTGCATCTAATTTAGGATAATAAATGTAGTGGAGGTGGACATTTTAAAGGCAGACTAACAGGTCTTTGAGGGTCAGAATTCTAGCTGATAGACAGGTGTTCAAATACTTATTTGCAGCTGTATCATACAAATAAATAGTTTCAAAATCATATATTGTGATTTCTGGATTTTTTTTTTTTTAGATTATGTCTCTCACAGTGGACATGCAACTACGATGACAATTTCAGACCCCTCCATGATTTCTAAGTGGGAGAACTTGCAAAATAGCAGGGTGTTCAAATACTTATTTTCCCCACTGTACTACATCCTAATGATAAAATTACTTATACCTCATAATTGTATTGATCTTTCTGAAAGATAGAACAAAAATAAATCATGCATGTTCCTCACACAAATGATGCACCGACCAATTCTTATAATTAATCATTTACCCAGTATAAAGAGACACATTAATCCAACATAGCACAACCTGAAACCCAGCTGAAGCACTACACCACACGAGCATAGAGCAGCATAGAGTGTGCTTTGTTTTTTTTATGACGGGCTTTACAGCATGTTTGTAACCTTTATAAAACGCTGCATCAGCAGAAGCGCAAACGCTTTTTCCGTGTGATCAAATTCAGCGTCGTTTCAGCATCGGGGCTCTGGGCATTGATTTCCAGACATCTCTCATTTCACATGTGTTTATGGCTCTGGCGCTCCTATTTTAATAAGAAAGAAAAGAGCTTTCCATCATTGTGTCAGAGTGTAGCATTGTGGCTAAATTTCAAAACTCTGGACGATTAAAAAAAGAGCAGAAGCAAAAACGTGTGCCTTGATGTAATCACTTTGAACCTTATTAGTGACTGCACATTAAAGTGAGCTGTAAAAGCTGAATGCTGTTATTCACGTGCCCATCATAGTTAGAATATGCGTTTGAAATGCTTTTCTGCTCACCACGGCTGTAAAGAGCGGCTGTTTAACTCGCCATTGCCTTTCTGTAAGCTCTAACCATTCCTCTCTGACCTTTCTCATCAACACCTTTCAGGTGAAAATGCAAGTCAACTAACCCCAATTAATGTTTTCAAACAATTGTAGAATCTGTGCCACATATAACTCAGGTTATATAGTGCGTATATAGTTAATAGGGGTAAAATAGCGATAATATATTGCTTACTGCGTGTATATAAATAATTCACACCTAGGGTTGCAAAATTCTGGGAACGTTCCATAGGAATTACCAGGAATATATGGGAATTAATAGGAATAAACCTGAAGTTTACAAAATTGCAGGTTTGCCTGTAACAGCTAACTTAAATGTAGTTGATAAAAAGCAGTTTGCAGGATCATTTTGGTTAAAATAACCGGATTGAATGCAATTTCAGTGGAGTTTCATCGATCACATGCACACAGCACACTTACTGCAGGACTACTCAGGCCACGCCCCCTACATGCACTGGGAATTCCTCCATAACATACGACATTTCTTTTAACAAATTTATATAATTCTTGAATGTAAATTATATAAATATTACATAAAATGATGTTTAAAACTCCCTTGTGCTGTGTGTAATCACGATTAAATCAAAGTCAAAAATGTCAGTTTTAAAATATTAATGTGCATGCACATCAGCTTTTGACCAAACAAACGTTTATATTTATGTTTGTATATGATACAGTTTATATACATTTTCTCTAATTTCTAATGAATTCCCATAAATTCCCGTAAATTCCTGAGAACTTGGAATTCCCCCAAATTTCTGTAAAGTTACCTGAAATTCACCACCCCTTCGCATCACCATTCACAACCCCCAAATAAAATTTGTGAATAACTATAGTTTTATATATATAACCCAAAGGCTGTGTTTCACCATATATATATATATATATATATATATACACACACACACACACACACACACACACACACACACATATACACACACTTCATGAACACAAGAAATTGTTTTGATTTTAAAGAATGACAAATTGTTTGCAGTTATTTCCTCCTGCTCTACAGGCGTTGAGAGCTTTATTTCTGAAGCACCGATGCTCAGCAGGGTTGTGTGTTGCTTTATTTGGAACACAGCCTCTGGGTGAAACAGTGAGGTACTGAAGCGCAGGAGCTGCAGATTCTCTGTGTGAGCTGATAAGATCAGAACAGAGCAGCTGGGAGCTGAACAACTTCAGCACACGATGACAGAACCTTGTGATTCGCTCAAGAAGTACGTGCATGTACACACACACACACACACACACACACACACACACACACACACACACACACACACACACACACACTGCCAAGTGCTCTCCTTTTTGATAACATAAATAGTTTTTCATATTTCCCTTAAAAGAATAACCCATTTAAATAAAATAAATAAAATAAAAAAAAAGATTGGACTCACAGCACAGGTGTGTGTATAACTTGCAGCAAAATACTGACCTAAAGTTTGGAACTGCAAGAAACTGTCATCTAGGATACTCAAAAACATCTGGTGGAAAACTACTGCACTACAGTTCACAGCTGTCCCAAACAGGACAGACTGTGATTCACATTGCCATGATCATCACAGAAACAGTTCTCATCCATCTTGGTCTTCTCCTTACGCATAGTTCTTTACTGAATGTATAAAGTGTTTACACTTTACAATATATTTCTGAATAAACCATGTAGGCTGCATCAACACTTCATTTGTCGAAGCTGTTTAATATCTCACGTCACACTACAACGTTATACAAGCTATTTTTAGTAGATGAATCAAAACCTATTGGACCAAATCCCACCTTTTAACAGAACCATGTCACTGATGAGCACAATTAACTTAAACCTAATATGATAAACCCTGGTTACTCTATAAACTGACTTTGTAGGGCACCATTGAAGCCCTCTGCTGGTCAAAATATAAAACTGGTGAAAAGTTCAGTGTAGAAGTTCTCAGACGAGTGACTATTATACTTGTAACTTATTATGGATCAATGAATCTTGAAAAATATGGATGTTTTATGCAATTGAATGTTTATTATTAGTAAAACCATATTCAACATGAAATCCAAATATTATTGTAAATGTTTTGAAATAATAGTGATGTTTTAAATGACGTAAATCATCAGGTCCCCAAACGGAACTTTTGCTACGTTTCCACACGGACGGTTTCAATTGCCGGACGTGTGCACCATTGGCGGAATTTGTTGCATAATTTGAGACTTGGCGTATCAGTGAAACAATGTTTCGTGATTAAAGATAAATTTTCAAAAGAGTTTATTTTTTAATATCTACATAAAGTAAATTAATTTGTGTTGCGTTTAAGGTTTTCACCTCTTAATAAAAATAATGCTTTCTGATAATGCAAGAAAGATCGACTATATAAAAATAACCAGTAGTGTGCTGTAAAGAGTTCCTATACTTTATCAAAGATTATCTGTGTTCAAATACCTCAAGTTAAATTAAATGTGTCTGCATGAAGTGAAGTTTCGCTACAGTAGGCTCCAGAGCACCGTCACTCTAATCTGATAATGAAATTCCTTTTTATTGTATTTTTTTTATTACTGAATTTAATAGTTTTTGGTGATTTGTCTGCTGCAGCTCAATTAGATTACTGTAATGCACTTCTGCATGAATGCCAACGTGTCCATTAAGAAATTCCAGAAGCCCAGGACCTAATAAAAGATGGAAAGTTCAAACACACTAGCTCTATCCTAGGTATATAGGATAATATTACACATATATACAGTGTGTAAAAAATTAATCGCAAAAATCGCAAGAGTAAGGATTTCAGGCTCGAGGCCAAATTGTGACGTCTAGACGACTGGGTCAGGCATCTCCAAAACTGTAGATCTTGTGGGCTGTTACTTCGTCTGCAGTGATTAGTATCTATCACAAGTGTTCCAAGAAAGGAACAGTGATGAACCGAAAACAGGGTCATGGGGTCCGAGGCTCAGTAATACACGTGGGGAGCGAAGGCTGGCTCGTGTGGTCCGATCCAACAGACAGAAGAAGTTAATGCTGTTGATGATCAGGACAGTTTTGGCAGTAAAATGGGGACCAACACAATATTAGGTAGGTGGTCATAATGTTATGGCTGATCGGTGTAGACATTTGCACAGCACTGTATTTCAGTGCAATCCATTCCAATACTTTTGCTCAGACTGAAAATTGGGTGGTTACTTCCAAGTGAAAACAGAACAAGATGCAGTTATCAGGGAGTGAAAGCTAAATTCTGATTTATCGTCTCACAAGTAACTTCTGATCCAAATCCCAAATGCCTTCAGTGTATGGCAAAAACATGTTTAAATAATAAATTAAATAAATAAATAAAAACCTGCTCTGGCTGTCCCAATACTTTTGCACGGTAATGTTTTCCTGCGAGATTAAAAACAACGAGAGAGAGAGAGAGAGAGAGAGAGAGAGAGAGAGAGAGAGAGAGAGAGAGAGAGAAACAAAGAAATGGTGTGTGTGTGTGTTTGTGTGTGTGTGTGTGTGTGTGTGTGTGTGATGGGGGGGCTGCTCAGTGTACTGTATCTTCTATTTTATTTCTACTATGCATTTTTTTTCAGTATTTTCTTTTAGTATCTTTTGTTAGTGCTCAGACCATCTTCAAGAAATTATGCATTAAGAATCCTGATTCATTATACTACACATTTACATCTTTATTATTCCTTGTAATCACAGGCTCTGATCCTAAAAAATCTAGATCTCCCTATCATATTCAATAGCAGCTCCTGGGGCCTATAAACACCAACATCTGTCCTAATCAGACTAATACCATCCAAATGCCTACAAGCTCTTGTGTCACTGACTGCCTATGGTTTAAATGATACAGATTCAAGTTTTTATTACTTGCATATTGCCATTAACATTGGCAAACCATTAACTTATAATGCCTCTAAAATAAAACTCGAAGATTGGATAGAAAAAAATTAATTGAGTTCATTCTCCCTCATGCTGAGTCTTTACTTCAACCAAACTCTGACTCTATATATTTATTGGTGTTTTACAACATGCATGCATCTCCAGCAGTATTTGTGTTTGTAAATGAACAAGGGGTTGTTTGTTATATCGGCATTTATACAATGCCATTTTGCTGCTCCTTTTTTTACATTGTACTGTGCTATGCTATTTCTTTAAGTAAGTACTATTTGGGTACCCAGAGCTATAAAGAGTACCTAAAAATCATACCTGATTAAAAGTATAAATACTTTACTGCAAAACTACACAATAACAAGTTAAAAGTCACTAATTTCAATATAGTTTTTGATTTGAAAAGTATCAAGCGTAGGCTCAAAGACGCACAAATCCTTAACACCAAGAACACATGTTAGTGAAAAGATAAAAATGGCTGATTTGTGAGGTTTTATTTCCAAAATACAAATCAAACTCTCCACATCAGAACTGCATTAACCAACAACACAACAGACTGTTCAGCATGTCGGACTGGAAATGAAGATCAAAGAAGTCGCCAAATAAAAAGCAATCTTTCAAAAAGGGATTTTCAATTAACAAATAACATTACAGTATCATGTCACATAGAAGAAGAACCATTAATATTCAATGGGCAAATTTAATTACAGAAAATGATTTTAGATAAAGTCAAACCAAATACCCAGAGCTGACTGACTGATTGCAAAATGTAATTGGTAACGCTGATAATCCATTCAAATGTAATGGAGTAAAAAGTGCAAATAGTGAATCACAAAATGTAGTTAAGTAGAGACTAAAGGTTGCTTATATCTTTTATACTCAGTAACTAGAAAGCAGCCAAAAAAGTACTTAAGTACAGTAAGGAAGTACATTTACACAAATACTTGACACCACTGTTGGAGAAAGTGCAAAAAATTTAACAATGCCAAAACAGCACTTACCTGAAGTTGAAGCGAAGCAGGCTGGGATGTGTGGAGACCAGATGGTGCTGTATACAACTCCCTCATGACCCTGAAGTGTGCACAAGGACTGAGGACACTCTGGGTCCCACTGTTAGACAGACAGACAGACAGACAGATGGACAGACGGACAGACGGACGGACATTTCACTGTGATATATTTCACAGCATACAAAACATTGAACCTTTTCAATTGGGCTAAAGTGTAACAATAATTAATACTACTTGCTGTCATAATAACTTCCACTCTTCAGGGTAGATGTTCCACTAGATTTTGCAGGGTGCTTATAGATTTGTGTCTAATTTATATCGTGTGTTCAGTAGGTTTGAGGTCAGAGCTCTAAAGCACACACTGAAGATGTTCCACTTTAGCCCATATACAGTATATTCTCATGAAGCTCACATTGTGTGCAGGAGCATCTTCTAGTTTAAGTGAATGAGAATTTTACATGCGTGGAGTGGTAAGAGTTGGGAAGAACCACACATGACTAGAAGAGTCAAGTGTCCCAATACTTTTGTTAAAGTAAAAAACCCTGGTGAAGAAACTTCACTTTCACCCAGACAACGTTCGACAACCTGAAAACATACGAGGTCATGTTTTATTTAAAGCGGCAGCCGATGGCTTGTGTGTTTATTTGTGAGTTGTCTACATTTCCTAGATTTACGTTTTAATATTTAGATTTACTAAAATGTTAAAATGTAACTAAGTAATATGTCTAAGTACAAAGATAAATATTTATATTTAAATGTTTCCTTAAGAAATGACTAGACCTGGACCAAACACTCACACTTCACATTTGCGTTTTATCTACACATATTTTTGTACATTCAATGCTGATCTTTAATAAAGCTCTCTTTCAGCGTTGCATGAGGATCTGAGAGTGAGCAGGTATTGTGTTCTACAGATGTAACTGATTGGTGATGTATGTCAAATATTCCAACTTCAGGTCAGGACTTGTGCAGCTTTCTCACCACTTTGGCTGTGTGATCCCAGGATCCTGATACTACCAGGTTCTCGCTCCGTGTCTGGCTCCAATCTACTGCATACACCTGCAGCACGCACACACACACACACACACACACACACACACACACACACACACACACACACACAATGTAATAAAGCAAAGGATTCAAATTGTACAGCACATCAGCAGAGCATCATTTTCATGTCATGTCATGTCAGCAAAAACATAATGGAAAATTCATTCAGTACAAAAACGATACATAGATGCTATAAGACAGCGGTCCCCAACCTTTTTTGCGGCACAGACCGGTTTAATGTCGGACAATATTTTCACGGACCGGCCTTTAAGGTGTGGCGGATAAATACAACAAAATAAAATGATACGACCATAAAAACTGGTATTTTCTAAACATAATAATAAACGTGATAAATCCGGTGAGAATCCGTAAATTTTCCAAAATAAAACAGTTCAGAAACAGATAATAAATAAAACGCAAATAATGTACGTTATGTATTCTTTGTGTGTGGCCCAGTACCAATTACAATTGCAATAGTGAAATGAAATAATTTTTTTTTTCTTTTATGCCCCCCAAAAAAACTCATTGAATCGTTTGACATGCAGTTTCTATGCAGTGTGTACCGCACATCTCAAATCCTATACATGAGGCATTTCACCTCTTGAGTATGCTCCTTCAGCACTCTGATAGGACCTTGTGGGTTGGCGGTGTCCCAAATCTGCAGCGAGCCATCACCGGCTCCGGTCACCAGCACATGCTCATTGTTCTCGCTCCACGTCACGTCAAAAAGCCCATCGTTCCAGTCGAAGCTTTGCGTTAAAGTAAAAACACACAGAACAGGGTTAAAGGCACTGTATCAAACTATGAATAAACAGAAACGGAAAAACTTTGCATGGAATATACCTTCTAATGAGCACAATATCCGACTCCCTCTGCTCCAGGACTAGCAGCGCTCCACATCCTGAAACATCCAGCAACATTTTAGTACTTGAAATAACATTTCAGCATACATACTGATTTCTATGATCAACACAAAACATCGTCCTTGATTTATTGTTGGTTTTTATTCTACATGATTCAGTTTAGAGAATAAAAAGAACATTGGTGAGGGAAAGAGCATTTACAGCTGCTATAATGTCGAGTGAACTTTTACAGTCATTAGAACCGTATGGCATTCACAACATTCCTTTTGGACCAAATTGCTACATGAAAGAGCAAGTCAAGTTTATTTCTACAGCGCTTTTCACAACAGACATTGTCTCAAAGCAGCTTTACAGAAATCAACAGTGAAGGTGAACGATGTGTGTTTATCCCTGATGATCAGCTGTGGTGACTGTGACCAGGAAAAACTACCTTAGATGTTATGAGGAAGAAACCTTGAGAGGAACCAGACTCAAAAGAGGAACCCATCCTTATTTGGGTGACATTAAGAGTGTGATTATAGTCTTTAAACAATACAGAACACTGGAGAGTGAGAACTAACATGAGCACAGGAGTGTGTGATTATCAGTAATGTTCTTATACAGTTATTTGTGTTTATAAACCTAGGAGCTACTGAGCAACTCATAAAATAGCTCAACATTTGAGATCATTGATGATCATTACAAAGAGCTATTCAAGTGCAAAGTAAGAGATGTTCACATATACTGTGATTTTAATTGACAATGCAATTAGAAACTATTAATTGTTGTGTCAATGGACGTAGTAAAGTCTGATCTATTTTCCTCTGAAAGAGCTGGGCGTTGGTAGCTTGAAGCTGTACTTTAAATACCTGCTATGCCGAAATACTGAGCTGTTGCACAGGCCAGTGAGTTGGGAAGAAACGGGGACATTTCCACCGCATAACCGTGCCGAGCTGGATATCGGAACCACTTCATCTTCCCACTGTTTCACAAAGAACATGCAGAAAACCGCTGATTTATAATATCCACTGCAGGATATCCACCTAATACAACACGTACTGCAGGATATTATTATTTCACGGTATGTGTATGTTAAAACAGCCACCGCTTCACGTTTTTCTACTACTTCCGTGTTTTGGTTCTGGGGGAAGACAAATACCGCGTACCTTCTACACATGCGCACTATGTAGACTATAAGGCAATGGTTTTATAACGCGTTAGGTAGTGCACTATCTAGTTAAAAAGGAGTGAATTGGGATTAAACCCAAGTGTCCAGCGCTGATTGGTGAATTCGTTTATTCGGGACGTTTATTGACTGAGGAGTTTATAAAGCGGCTTTGTGTGTCAGATGAACAAAACAAGCGAACATTAATTAATTATATATGGATTTTCAAATATGTTTATATAAACATAAAAAAAATATATAGCATATCATCATTGCAAATCGCCAAGAGTAAATTAATTACTCAATTAACCAGTTCCCGGATGTTACACTTGGTTATATAACATTTATATATAAATAAATAACAGTTGCTATATAAGTTGAAAAAGGGCCACAGCACTGACTTGTTGGTTTAAGCTGTTAAATAAGTGCCAATTTTATTATTATTATTTTGGTGTATTCAGTTGTAGTATATAGTTTCTCCACTGTGTGGCGCCATTGTTCCTATAATATTCCACGTGTTCCTTTTTGAAATAAAACTTATGGCAAAAACCCATTCAAAAAGTTCAAAAAGTTTCAAAAAGTATCAAAAAGTTTCGAGTGTGCTAAAAATGTGCTAATGGTGCTATTCTGATCACGTGCGTTACCACGTCTGCGATCTAATCACATCTAATCGCAAGTTAGAACAGAGAGCGAATGTGAAATTCTGCGTGAAACCAGGAAAATCGTTTGACATGCTGCAATCAGTCGTTCGAGGTGTTTTGAGTGGCGCCCGCGCTTCATGAGTGGAATAACATAGTCGGAAGACGACAGGAGATCGGGAAGACCTTCGACGTGCTCAACCCCCGAAAATGTCGAAAGCATTCGGCAACTTGTGCATGATGATCGTCGGAGAACAATCCGTATGATCTAACTTTCGCATCCACCCCATTTCCCAGAAGATAAAGGTCGGCGTTTTTACACCATCGCGGTGATCCAGTGCAAATCGCAGAAGATTAGAAAAGAAGACTTCCAGAACACATTCCAGGTGTTCCAGGAACTTTGGAAACGCTGTATTGCGATGCATGTAGACCATTTTGAAGGTGATGGTGTGTAGATAAATAAAGTGGAGTGGAGATCTTGGTACAAATGTTACCGGCAAAGTCCCAGAATGCATTGCGGATATCTGAAAGTTGATCAGTTGAGAATTTCTACGAGAAGATGAGTATGATGGTATTTGATAGAGATATTAACATGAAACCTATGAATGCTGATCATCTTAGTGACATGCAAAGGCTGGACAGACTGAAGGAATAAAGCTCTGCTGCATTAAAAACACTGAAAAAAAAAATACTCTGAGGGATTTTCTCACCCCAGTGTTTTCAGAGGTGTGCGATGTGAAGATCACGTGTCTCTCTGATATATGACGGCCTCTTCAAAGCTGCGAGCCTGAGAAGCAGCGTTCTAAAGCGAGATAAGCGGTGGATTTACGGCCCCACTCCGTTCCCATGTGCGTCTGCGGTCTGCAGCCGCCGTCTGCCCTAATCCCTATTCACTTGGAAATGCTGATACTTGTCCCTTTTAGGAATGTAAGGACAGAGTTTAATGGCGTGACAGTGATTTACTCGTGTAAAACTGTCCAGTGGAAAGGGAGTGGATTAGAGGGGCACAGAGAGCCATTTTGGGAAGGAGTGACCTCTCTTGTTCTCAGTTAACGCTTTGAAGGCTGCGAGTTTTGAAGTCGGAGGTTCACACACACACACCAAAAATTGGCTGCGGTCTGCAAGTGCGTCAGCTTGAAGTTCACTCTTGGTTTCTTGTTTTCATCTAAGAGAAGGTTGTAGGCATTGTAATGCCTCCTTACAGAAAATATCACATATTTCAATACATGAAAAGTTTATTTATGGCATTTGACAGATGCTCCTATCGAGAGCGACTCACAATTATCACATTTGTATACCTGAGCAGTTGAGGGTCAAGACCCATCATTGGCAGCTTAGCAGTGCTATGATTTTATCCACTTTTTATACTAAGATTTGATCCATTTTTATCCACTTTATACAGTGATTTATCTCAGCTGTGGAAAACATGTGAAGCTGCCTTTTAGCACATGCCAAATATGATTTCAAACTGCATTTTGCGAATTCAATCAAACCCACGTGAACTTGTGAAAAATATGTGCCTGTGTGCCTGAGCATGAAAAATAAAAAGAGATGTAGATAGATTTTTGGAAACACCTAGTGCTTTATGGTTTTTGAGAGACACATGCATGTTATATTTGTTCATATTTAAACTAGACAGTTAAAAATTTAAAAATCCTCCTTTAGCAAAACAGCTTTACATTTTCTTAGCTTCTTGTTCAGAGGGACATGGGGTATATAGGTAGGAGAATGCTGAGGATGGAGCCGCCAGGAAGCAGGAAAAGAGGAAGACCAAGGAGGAGATGTATGGATGTGGTGAAGAAAGACATGCAGGTGGTTGGTTTGAAAGAGGCAGATGTAGCGGACAGAGGGGTGTGAGGACGGATGATCCGCTGTGGCGACCCCTAATGGGAGAAGCCGAAAGAAGAAAAAGACAGTTAATTTCTCCAAACATTCAGCTACTTTGCCGAGTTGCTCTTGTGAAACTTGCTGAAGGTGTTCTTCAGTAGATTTCTTTTTGACCATGTGATCCGGTTCATCCCAGAGCAGTTCAATAGGATTTAGGTGATGTAAATGGGCAGGTTATTTAATAAAATATATCTTTTTATGAAATTGAAGTTATGTTGGTTCAATTTTCCTTTGACCTGGAATAAATCTCCAACTTTCCCTGCTCCAAAACAACCCCACACTTGGACTCATCTGTCCACAGCACTTCACAGTCTAATTCTGGTTTCCTGTTCCTTTTATCTTTCCATTTACCCTCTTGCAGAGTTACCACAGATTTGACTTTGATTTCTTCTCACTCTGTGCCGCAGGAGACGGTTTCTCATTAACGGCCTAGGGATCCATTAAATTACAGAATGAGAACAGGAACTTTTTGGATTTGGACTGTAGTTAATGTCAACAGTCTGCTACACTGTTTCTGAACTACATTTTGCATACAATGACCATCACTGCACACCTCAACATCGTGTATCTGTAATAAATGGACATTCGGTGCCACCCAGATGTGGTTCCCTCTTAAGTCTGGTTCCTCTCAAGGTTTCTTCCTTATGCCATCTCGGGGAGTTTTTCTTTACCACAGTCCCTCAAAAATACACTTATAAAGAACATATACATTTTTATCACCACATTATCTGTGTAAAGCTGCTTTGAGACAATCTTAAAAGTGCTAAATAAGTAAAACAGCAATTTGCCAATGATTACTTGAGGAATATGATTATTTTGTATCAATTTATTAAGGAGTTGTAGTTATAAAGTCTGCAAAACGAGTGACTTTATTTCACTCTAAATTGACAAGACAAAAAATTCACAGCTTGTTATGTTAGAAAGGAACTTGTGAAAGTGTTCGGAAAACATAAAACTGTTGCTATGAAGGTCTGACCCTGGAGACTCCTACCACAATAAACGCTAAATATTAACACAATTTTTCTTCTTCTTTAATTTGTTACATCTAATATTAGAAAATCATCAGCGTATGATCAACACGAATTGATCCTTTAACAAGAACGTGTTGTTTCTTGTATTAACTTGTTATTGTGTTCACTCAGTCTGAACTGCACAAAAGCAGGAAAGTGTTTCACTTCAGAGAAAAACTCGACATTCCAAAGTGCCACACAGAGCTTCATCTGTTTGTTCTGCCTTTTGATGGTTTCTTCTCTTCTTTTTTAATGCGTTACTATAAAACCACACTGAAGCCCTTTATTTCTTTCGCCAAATAGTTTCTGGAACTCGGGTTGCGTTTCAACAAACAAGTCTGTCCTCCGGTTTGTGGGTGAAAGAAAGGATGAGGACGAGGGCAAATAAAAAGGATTGAATTTTAATCGGTGACATCTGCTTTTTTTTTTTTTTCATTTTTGCATAGAAAAAAAAAAACGGTTACATATTAAGAGAGCAGGATGGGGATAAAAAAAAAAAAAAAAAGACATACAGTAGTGTGGTTTACTGGCAAATGCCACATACAACACCAACAAACAGTGAGAGCTGTAGCGCCAAAAATATGTTGGAGAGAATCCCGTCTCTCTCTTTTTAGGCAGTAGTGACCGAAGTGCATCATCATAACAGTATACAGCTCCAGTATAAACTCTAGTTACACTCTTAGACATGTACATATTTACAGACTGAGTGGTTAATTCCTCACACACACTCTCATTCACACCTCCATTGTTCTGTGATTATCTGAAAAAACCTTTGGCTTACTGTTGTTTTTCTTACAAACAATGTAAAATAATGTTTTGATGCTCGTTCTGATGAATAAAGTCACAGGAAATCTGGGTTTGTTGGATTTACGGGCACAATGCCTCCTCAGATATAAAGTGGGCGGAGTTTGTTCAGACTAGATGTTGTACTATAAACAATCACGTGGCTGATCATGATTGCACCTCCCACACAGATCCGTACATGCAATCCACGTTATGAAATCTATTATAGATATTTTGCATAATATTAATATAAATAGAGAAACTCAGAGCTGAAAACATGCCTAAACGAAAGAAATGATAATTAACCTCATTAAATTGCTTTAAAAGTGAATTTTTGTACTCATGATGATTATGTGTGTAATACAGAACTGTACCTTCCATATTTATTATCTCAGTGATTAAGGTTCTGGTCACTGATCAGAACATTGGGGGATTGAGCCCCAAGAATCACCAAGCTGCTACTCTTGGGCCCTTGAGCAAGGCCCTTAACCCTCTGATCTGTATCTGTGCTGTATCATAGCTAAACCTGCGTTTTGAGCCCAGCTTCCTAACATCACTGGGATTGGCAAAGAAAGAATTTCGCTGTACATGTGATAAGTAAACGTGTACGCTATATTGGCGCATTTCATCCAACCTTTCCTGCCTGTTTACACCAAATATATATCATTTTCAATATTCTGCACTGTTTCCTGGGACTTTATACACAGACATGATATTTCAGTCGGATAGTTGTACATCAGCAGTCAAAGTGACTGAAAGGTTGTGAGTTCAAATCCCACAAGAACCGCAACTAAGATCTTATTTGCTCATTTGAAATAAAGTGTATTTCATTCACGCTATTGCGCAGAACGGCATTATCCCTTTATGTGACATTTGTATGGAAAAAAAAAAGTAAGAAACAAAAAAAGAACTTTTTTCTCCAGTGGGAAATGTCAGGGTGAAGATAAGAAAAGAAAAAAAAACAGCGATCGGCCCATTTCACTGAAAATACAAATCGATCATCCATATGTGTGATGCATACAGAACAGAACGATCCGCATCCGTGTTTCCTTCTTGCGTACGGTTTACTTCAGTGAGAGACGCCCAGCCAGGCACTTGTCGAAATTGATTGTGGCTATTAAAAAAGAGCAGCGTTTACAGTTCGTAGTCTCGGCACTTAGAAGGCTCCCACTTCAGTTCCCCACGGCCGATATGGTTTAGCAGAACTGGAGCCGGAGCTGCTCTGCTGTGACGTTGATGATGTGGATGAGCTGGAAATGGAAGGGCTGATAGTCGCCGATGATGTCATGCCAGGAGCGAAGAGCGGGAATCCGGCTGGGAACGACAGAGGGAACGTTGCCGAGAGCGAGAGAAGGGACGTGGAGAGCGGCGGTGCTATGCTGCCGGCGTGGGAGAAGGAGGAGCGATGTGGCTCTGAAGAGGAAGACGAGGAGGAATGCGACGGTACGGCGTGCGCTAGAAAGGCTGCGGGTAGCGGGTGCAGAGGGTGAAGCGGGTGTAGGGCCTGAGGGTGGTGTGTGATTGACGAGGTGACGAGCTGAGAGGCACAGCTGCTGAGGTGTGATACGAGACGAACACGCAGAGGGTCACTCGAGTCCAGTCCTTCTACTGAGCTCAGGTAGCGAGCCACTTCAGTCAGACACTCGCGGAAACCGATGCTCATGAAGTCCATGGCCAGGGAATGAAAATCGAAATAACCTGTCGAAAAAAAGAGAGAAAACGTGGTTAAACTTTCACTCTGACAGTAACGTGATTACATCGGGTTTAAATTTCAGTTAAATGCTGAATATATCCATGTTTGTGACAAATAAAAATCTTGAAATCTTTATCTTTATCAGTTTTTATAGATTTTTCAAATCGGTTGTGGATTCCTTGCACCGGTTCTGGACAACTTCTGTAATCTTTCTCTGTATTTATCAGTATTATTAAACTCTAAAATGAATCACCTTCCATACTGGTAAACCCCTGAGTCATCAGTTTCTGTCCATAAAGCAACACCATGATCAAATCCACACCAGGATGCAAGACATTTATGGTTTTTTTTGTTTTGTTTATTTTTGTTTAAAAATGTATTCTTCAGAGTTCTAACCTTTGGTATTTAGATTTTCTTTAATCGCCAGATTAAAGATTCAAGATTTCCTATTATAATTAATTTCTTTAAGAATTGAGCTTATTAAATTATAGGAGTAGAAATAAAAAGAGAAAATTGGATGAGGAATTAACACCTTTAAAATATATATATTTATTAGATCTTTATTTCACTCTGTTACTGTGAATATGTCTTAATATCAATCCTACATATTTTACTTAAATAATTATTCTTAGGTAAACTATATGACTACATCTTTAAATAACTGCACTCACAGCATTTGGCAGACACTCTTATAAAGAGTGACTCACACACTGATCATTGAGTTTTAAGGGCCTTTGCTCAAGGGCCCAGCAGTGGCAGCTTGACCGTGTTGAAATATCAACTCACAACCTTCTGATCAGAAGTCCAACACCTTATTCTACTGAGCTACCACTTCCCTAGTTGGACACCTGATTTCCAGCTATGTGTAAATGTTCTCCAAACTGTTTCCACAAAGTTGGATGCACACAATTGTATATGTCTGGATGTAGTGGCATACAATTTTCCCTTCAATTGAGTTGGAGTGGAAGATCTTGAGTTGCCCGCAATAGAGCTCTTATAGAACCTTAGTGAACAACTTTAACCCTACTAACCCCCTTGTGTCTGAATAATCTCAAATCTCCATGAGCACTCTCCAACATCTAGTGGAACATCTTTTCAGAAGAGCGGAGGTTATATTGGCTGTTATATTATAACAGCAAATGGGAACTAAAAATGAAATGTGATGTTTAGAAAAGCACATATTATGGTCAGTGTGTCCACATACTTTTGTGCCATATAGTGTATATCAGATATTAAATAATTAAATCACTAGATTTTTATCAGTGGGCTGATTTATTCTTTATTTAATTTAAAACGTAAATTTTTTGAAAATATGATAGAATCATTAAATAAAATGATTATCATTACTATGGCATAACACACGGGTTAAATGCTAAACGCCTCCACAAATGGCTCTTCAGTTAGTTGAAAATGAAGCCGCAGCTCATGCATGGAGATGAACCCCTGTGCGCTGAACACTCTGACTGTTTGTGTGTTTGTTTTGTCTCCCCAGTGAAGCGGGTTTACACTTGCTGTAAAGCACAAACACACCCCCAGCGGTGGGGTTCGTGAATACGTCCTGCTTGCCTCCCACTGGTTTATCAAAGCAAACACAAGCCCGGGGTCAAGTGATGCTTTTGTCCTGCCTGCGCTTTCCCACGGGCTCAATCCTGCCATTAGCGTCAACTTCCACTCCTTTAATCTGAGCCGAAAAGGAGACGAGCGCTCATGTTTCAAAACACACACACACACACACACACACACACACACAGACAGAGAGAGAGAGAGAGAAAAGAGTGAGACAGAAAAAAAGAAGGGAAGTTTACCTTTTCCACCTGTAGCCTGAAGCATCTTTAGATGATCTACAGTCATCTGCAAAATTTCAGCCTTCTCTAATTTAGCAGAGCCCTAAAAATAAATAAATAAATAAATAAATAAATGCGATTTTTCTTTCGACATGAAACACACATCACATCTAATCACTACGTTTACACTCACCTGCTTCTCGAAAGCAGTAGGCACCAGGCGACGCAACTCCGACAAACTGTTATTGATCCGGTCTCTCCGTCGCTTCTCGATGATCTGCAATAATAAATCAGCGGTTTATTGTAAACATTTTACTTTTTCTGTATATTTCTTTCCTTCGAACGTTCATGCCGATGCTGTGTTGCTCACCCCTCTGCGTTTTTTCCGGGCCATGACCTGCGAGGTGGTGGTGGGCGAAGCACATCTCAGAAAAGAGCTGCTGCTTTGGCTGTAATGAGAGACATGGAAATGGTTTCGAGTGACAATCATATCGCTGTTTTTGAATATCAGCATCCTGAAACGTTTAATGTTCACGAGTGCAAATTTTTTTAATTCTACGATGTTCTTGTATATTATGCAAGGCAGCTCCTGAACCCAATTCTATTAGGTATCATTGATCATCAAAAGTGTAATGAAATCCAGAGTAACTTTATAAGTTACTAAAGCAGGTTTATTTGTCACATGTACATTACAGGACAGTGACATTTTTTTATCTCATATTCCAGGAAATTAGGAATTAGGAAGCTGGGGGTCAAAGCCCTTGGAGCACAGAGGGTTAAAGGGCCTTGCTCAAAGTCCCAAGAGTGATGATAATGGGGCTTGAACCCCCAACCTTCCGATCAGTAACCACTGAACTACCATCTCTTCCTAAACACAGCACAATAGAACTAACATTTATAGTGTTAAATTACATTTACGTTTTATATTAACACATTTACATCACACTGCATTTCATTGGCTCTACACTTGTACTCTGCACAATGACAATAAAGCTTCATTTAATTTACATTAGTTCAGCCTTACAGTGTTACATTATCACCCGTAGTGTTCATCTACAAGTGTTTAACCTTCGAATTAATTCTCAGGTTGTGAAAACCTACAGTTGAATTGACCCTTGATTCCGAACAGCACTTACAATATTAATTTAATTCGCACAGCATTAATTCGACTCTGGTTTAAAAGTGTTGACACCCTTATGTTATGATTCGAGGTCGAGAATGTCAAACGATATTTCTTCTAAATACTATAGACACTTTTAGCATTATATATTTTGTATAGTATAAATTTTAATGTAAAATGCCACAATAAAATACCATTTACGATCAATGTATTATGATGCATAATGTGTTTCATAAAGCATTTCACTGCATGCCGTACTCTGTGTATATGTGTATGTGACAAATTAAATTAGATTCGATTTGATTGATTTGATTTGACACTTTGATGCCTTTAGAATTGCATTTTAATTTGAATAATTACAAGATACTTGCAAGAAAATGTATCTTTTGAATAGCAAATTGCTATTATTTTTAGCATGATATATTTTCTATAGTATAAATTGCAATGTAAAATGCCACAATAAAATACACTGCTAAATGTTTACAATCAATGTATTATGATGCATAATGTGTTTCATAGAAATGCCTTAGAGAATCGGGACAATTTCCCACAATTTCCAGCCCTTGTCCACAAACATACAAAAAAAATTCCTAACTTTTTTTTTATAAGCAGAGGAATAGAGGAATGATGTCATGTAAAGGATTGTGTAAACTGTTGCACAATAATACTCTTCCAAAAATCTTGTATATGAAGCTATGCAAAAGTATATGAAAAGTATATATATATACTTTTGCATATTTTTTTTTGCATAGTTTATCATTCAAGATTTATATATATTTAAAGTATACTTTGTATATAAATACTGTACTTACGCGGGGTAATTATTCTCACTGCCCACGTCAATGGTCTCGTCCATGTCACTGTCGGACGTGGTGTCCTCGCAGGGACGCTTCATGTCGGCGCGAGCCTTCGGTCTTCCAAGTGCGGATTCGAAGCGCGAGCGTTGTGCGCACAGCTGGTTTCGTGGCGCGCGCGCGCCTCTTTCTCAATTCTTCTCCCTGTTTCTCTCTCTCTCTCTCTCGCTCTCGCGCGCGCCTCCGGGGTTCTTTTTCCCACGGAGCGCTCGAGCCTCGGGGCGCTTTCCTGACACGCCCACATCCCTTACTGGACACGCCCACTACCCCGCTTTTAGGACACGCCCACATCATAAGAGCAGCAGAAGGACAAAGAGTCAAGTATCAAGATTCAGGATACCCTGATGGACACCAAGCCGTGTTCCAAGGCCCTGTCTCTGCTATACATCAGCAATAAACTAAACAGAACGTGCAAGAAATGGGCATTAATACCAGTGATGAGTCGTGCATTTCACACCTTGGTCTTCGGTGGTGTCTCTGATTCTGTCCACCTCACCCCATCAATATTATTTAGAAATCTCATGCAGTGAGATGCAGGCATTATTTAAGCAATAAACCCAATAAACAACCACAGAAATCGTCTCTATTAGAAGCATCAATATCAACTTTAGAAACTCCTGGTTTTCTGTGCATATTCGTGCACTTTTTTTTTCATGCATTACAGTTTCCTATGGGATTTGAAATGAAGGCACATTGTGTGTTTTTGTGCAAGTTCTACAGGAAAGAAAACACAAAAGTATAAATGGTTCATTATGCCCTTTCCTTACGATGTCCAAAAAACAGCTATTTAATCCACAGACATCTCCACAATTTATACATTTCATTTTACGATATCAATCAACGATCGCGAAGCTTTTCGTTATATGAAATAAATGAAATGGAAATATGAATGTGGCTGAGAAAATTGCTCTAAAATGTAATTAAATGTGTAACACATGCATCTCTTTATTCATAATTGCTATTTTGCACACATTGATGTTAAAACAATTCAGTGTTACATGCACAGATTTATTATTCATTCTAAATAAATTCATTCTTCTGTACTGGTCAGTGCTGCAGTGGTATTGTGTTTACCTTTTTTTTTTTGCAATGCATTTTGCACACGCATAATCTTTTTTTGGAGGAAAATTTGTGGAGGAACAACAAGCCTTTTCATTTGATGTCTGAGAACTTTTGCAAAAATGCATTGAAAATGCCTCATTATTACCATCCAGTGCACCACATTATACAGCTACAATACACACTTAAATAACTACTTTTAAGAATCAATCATTTAAGAAAAGGTTTTCACAATTGGCAATTGAAACTCAATGTGAAAAATGTGCATCAGTATAGAATAATAATTAAAAAATAAAAATAAATTCTTTATGCTAGTTTTAGTTAAAATACCCCATATTGTCATTCTTCCCAGGCAGAGCAAAGTCACTTTTATTTAAATGTAAAAGTAAAAAAAAAAAAAGAAACTTTCTTAGTTTTAGTAATTCTGGGTAAAACTTTATACATAAAATGCAGTATTGAAGTACTAGAGATGTGAAATTGATCAAAATATGAAATACTTATCACAATCAAGCCTTCTACATAGGATTAAAATAAACATCAGTTGAAAAACAAAACAAGTCTGGCATAATCCCTCTTTTTTTGTTCTTTAGTGAATAAATGAACAAACAATGCTCACAAATTAACACACGTACCCACAGAAGCACATACTGGAGACTCCAGCTCAATAAGCGGTTTCCTGGGTTAACAGGACATTGTCTGGGGGCACACACACTCCCTCCTTTCTCCACACACACACACACACACACACACACACACACACACACACACACACACACACACACACTCTTCTGTCATGTGCTTTCGTCCTGGTGGAGTGTAACACACTCGCCCAGGCATCCTGCCAGTGTAACAGGCTCTGTTCCCACAGCTCGGTGCAACACTGAAACCCAATCACCATGTGAGAGAAGTCACAGCGAGGGCCGTCAGGGGCCGCCGGGATCTCGCTGCCAGCCGTGAGGCGCCCGCTCGCCACCGTATTCTCCGCACTGTTTGTGTTTGCTCTATGCCCAATTGAACCAACATGACATAAAACCAGGGAAATGCCCAGCTACCATTGTGAACTGGGGCAGCATTTGACCTTTCTCACGTTAATTTTTCACAGCTTAGTGGTTTGGATTGTTTCAGAGAAAGTACATAATTGTATACAAAAGGGATAGGCAACGTATTTCATTTTCACTTGGACAAAAACATCTCTTTATACGACAATTTTCGGTATATATAAGTACGGCAAAATTAACACGATTAAAACAACTTTTTAGAAGAAATAAAACTCTTCAAACAAGTTCGCCAGTACACGCTTTCGCTTCGGTTTTAGATGACAAAAGCACATTCGAACGCATATCACTGATTCTTTACAAAGAGAAACGAAATTGTCATTATTGCTATAAAATGAACCAACCATTTTTTCCATTACGAGACAAAAACACAGCCGACATAGAGAACACTGGGCATGTGAAGTGTGCAGTGTGACAGTTATAGGATTTGTCTGCAAAAGCAAGTTTTCAACACAAAAAGGTCTCCAACGGATTTGGCTGCCACAGCCCCCTCAATCAGCTGCCTGGTCTGAAAAGAATGATGTTTCAGCTAAACAGGCTCCAGCAAGTACCATGGACAATAATTCTGCCATGCTCCATACAGTAACTGCCAGGGGTCCACTATTTATGCCCAGATTTACACTTGGCATTTCAGAATAGAGAGACTATTATTTAGTAATTCAGTTGCCTGGAAAGGTGTTTTGTTTATGCTTTGGCTACCGTATGGTCCGAAACAAAAACTCTGAAGATGCATGATGGAATAAAACAATATGGATGCTGGAAATCTATCTTATATACAGTACATTTATATATGGTAGCTAGCAATCCTTTCTAGTAATGTAAATGGATGAATAAAACACAACAGGGTGTGGTGATTTAGGAAGAAAAATCATTGATGGGTTATTGGGATGTTTTTCACAATGTACATTATTTTTCTATAACAGATAATACTATCCTGAATTTTTTTATTCTTCTTATTAAACAGTATTTCAATTTTTTTTTTTTAAACACGCTATACATGTATTTATACTACAAATGTAATGCTGGGAATTATCTGTCATTCACTCTGTCTTGAAGCTACACAGTGTAAAATCCTCTTTTGACTTTCCCGTGGTGGAAAACACTGGCACTGAAAAAGTACTTTAGAGAAATTGCCTAGCAGAAAAGTTCTCCATGTCAGCAATGTTCTGATTTTTATTCGGCTAAGTTCATGTACAGCGTTCATTTATTGTATTGTATTGTATTGTAAAAGAATAAAAAAAGAAATAATTTTTTTTGTTTATTTGTTTATATTATATATTTATTTCAAGCGGAACACAAAAAGGTTAATTTATTATTATTTTTTTTTATTAACAATAACAGCATTCCATTTTTTTTATAAATATTGGGATAATAATAATAATAATAATAATAATAATAATAATAATAATAACCTTTTGCCACTTTTTTTTTATATCTCAATGAATGCAGACTCACTGGAGTGCTTATTACTTCTTGCTTCTTTCCGTTCTGTCATCACTGTGACCAGGTGAAGCTTTATACTGAGATTTTATGGGTCCGGCTTGACCCCATGCCCCTGGCTCTCTGCCCGTCATCCTGTCAGCAGCCTCTCATAGCACAGCTCTTTTCCAGGTGTGTGTGAACTCACCAGCTAATTAAAGCAGCTTTACGCACCCCGGAGTTTCCCTCATTTTCCCTTGCTGATGGAGGTGTCCCACGGTAAGTCTATTTATTTATTTATTTTACGACGTATGAGGCTATGAATTAAGCACAGTGATGCTACAGAACTTGTAGTATTAAATTGTAATGTGAGAGGACTTTAATGGACTTGAGTCCATTTTGTTTGAAACAGTTTTCAGCCCTCAATACTTGCTGTACATTAAAGTTAGATTTGGAGGTTTATTTTAAATAGGAAAAACTACACTAACATCAATAATAATAATAATAATAATAATAATAATAATAATAATAATAATAATAAATTATAATAAATAAAATCCGGTCTGAAAACAAGAGAAGTGAACCACCGGCATCCACAGGCAGTGTCTCAACTCCCAGTTCATGTTTTATGGAGAGAATAATTTGTTGTTAACTGCATTTTTATTTTTTTTTCCAGAAGTTCTAGCTTTAGCTAAGAATAACTGGCAATACGTTTAATGCTTGCAATTTACAAAATTTATATTTATGGCATATAGCAGACGCCGTCATCCAGAGTGACTTACAACCGAACAGAGGAAGATTAAGGGCCTTGCTCAAGGGCCCAGCAGTGGCAGCTTGGTGATATTTGAACCTGTAACCTTCTGATCCCAAGTCCAATGCCTTAACCACTGAGCTACCACCTTCTCCTGCAGTCTAGATCAGGACCAAAATGTCTTATGGCTGCATTAAAGTGAGCAATGGTGGTCAAAGTATGGTAATAATCCAAAACAAACAAACAAAAAAACCCTTTCACAGCCATCTGTAGTCATCTGAAGTACGGGAGCAATATTGGTCATTGTACAGTATGTGAATGAGAAAGCTGGCATACTCTGTCTCGCCTGTCAGTCACAGTGACACTAGCTGATCATGGGCATCTGTGAACTTGTGTATGCAGGAGAGGGCAAATGGCACCTTCCTCCTTAAGAGCACACATGAGAGCATGAAAAGGACAAGCCCACTATTAAATCTGGCTCCTCTCCAGCCTTCTTCTTCCAGATGTCCTCTCAGGGCAGTTTTCCTTTGCACTGTCTCTGGGATCTATATCTACATCCTGATTTCTTTAAGCTGTGACAATGTCTATTGTTAAAGACTCTGTACAAATAAAGAATGAAATGAATACTAATTAATGAATTGCAGTGCTTGTTTTTTTCTTTTATCTGCCTTTTGTCACTCCATCCTGGTCCCCTAAAAATAATAACATATTAGTGGAAGGACATGAGTGTGCAGCAAAGATTAAACCCCCAGCAGAGAATACACTGCTGTGCACTTTGGGAATAATTAGAGCATGATTCAGAGTGGCTCCGGCCTTACAAGACGGCTCAGCATGAAGGTTCATTCTCTGCGCTTGTGTGTGTGTGTGTGTGTGTGTGTGTGTGTGTGTGTGTGTGTGTGTCTTTTCTTTTCCCAGGAAGGAGGAAGGATTCCTTTCATCCCGTACATAGTTGCCGTGTGCAGGCGACCGACTCGGCCCCAGTGCCTAGTGAGAGACGCCTGGCCCTGGTGTGCCACGCTATCAGCCGTTCCCAAGGCTGGCCAGTCTGGGAAAAGCTGTGTGGATAAGTTCCAAAATCAGCATTACATGCATTATTGTTTTTTTGTCCTCTCCGCGTCCAGAGCACACAATGAAAACAACAGCAGCGGCCACGGTCTCGAGCCCTCCCTTCTAACACAAGGCTGCCCTCAGTCACTCGCAAAGTGGCCTTTGCTTCTACAAAATTAACTGCTTCGTGGCAACCGAGTGTTGCCCAGACACCAGTTTCCTCTGCCTATGGTCTGCAATGTGTGTTTAAAAAGCAACAATAAATTTATAACTGTTTATTATCTTACAATAAAATCATTGAAGAGTTAAAAGGGTTTTTAAGGTTCCATTTAGCCCCTGTAACTCGTAAAAGTAAAACTTAGGGTTTTTAATAAAATAGAACTAACCAAAATGTGTTTAACTAGCATTCGTACTAAAGGAATAAACAAATTAAAGTCATCCTGTACATTGACTGGCAATTATTTTTAACTAAAAGTTTACATTCAATCTACCTATAATCGCAGTAACAGGCTTTACCTTGAATATGACTTGGCCAGTTACTGTCACAATATCATTTAAAATAATGATAAAACATTGGAAATATATACAATGTTTCTTCCATGATCTTCAGAATATTCATTGTGTAATGTGTGACTTAAGAAATACAGTACATTTTAGATATTTCATAGAGGTGAATGTGTTCTGCTAACAGGACCATTTTCTATAATGTGAGCATCAGCCTTTACATGAATTCACAGATGACATTATTTTAATAAAATTTTAAGGTAAAATGTAGATACAGAGGGCTGCAGCAGGCAAAAACGCTATGGTTCAGCTAACTGTTAAATATCGTAGCAGTTAGCGTATCAGTTTTGCACCAAAAAATTAGCAATAGCGTATCAAAGTCATGATTTTTTACACAATGTGAATGTATAATATTTAGATATACAGAAATGTACACTGTGGACGGTCATCCTGAACTCATTTAGCAAATGTCGACCCTTTTGATTGCTTCCAATAGCACAAGCTCATAGTGTGACATCATCCAAGGAAGTAATTGTTTCCATCGGCATATGAGCATGCACAAAAAGAGTTTTCCTTACACTCGCTGAAACAACAGCCTCTCTTGAAACAAACAGACTCAGGTTTTTCTTATTGTTGTCCAGGAGCTCAGAGACCAAACGGTTTTCCATTTTTTTGTTTTTCCAGTAAGCAGGAGCCTCACAATAGCTTGGGCCACCAGATTCAGCACCTCTTGACTCCCGGGACGTATTATAGGCCCTTTATTAGTGTTTGAGGTCACACAGAGACAAGCGAGTGCATCCTATATCAGGAAGCGCCGTCCGTCTCAGGAGTGAAATATTTGGCGTTGAGTGGGAGCGGTGGTCGCGAGTCGGATATCCTGGCGAGCGAGAACATGGCAGACGGGCTCCAGGCGTCGCACGGCTCACCACTGCACAGAATGGCTTAGAATAATAGGGCCCTTCCTGCCATTCTCAGCTTTGCCGTAAGATTACGGTCCAGCTAATCTCATCCGCTGCTGCATGGCTGCAAAGTGTTTTTGAAATATTTTTTTTTTGGAGAAATACCGAACAGTGCATAATGCTACATTAATATGGATGTGTGCTTTCAATGCAAGGTTTACAGATCATACTCATAGACTAAATAACCAAATAAAAAAGAGATTTACATACAAGACAGGTGTCCTTTTCTATTTCCTGTTCCTAGGACCTAAGCTTCCTGTCAGGATACATAAGCTTACGGAAGCCTTGGATTTCCATTCTATGCATACAGCGCTCATTGTTCAAGCACACCCCCAAATCCCCCCTCCCAATAATACACACATTGTATGTGGTGTGCGGCCACCAGCCGAGCTCACATGCTTTCTTTCAAAGCTGTTTAAAAGTTGTTGATGAGTCTATTTTCCTCTTATTTTTTATCCATAATAATCAAGTTCCTTTTTTTTCCAGATCAGAGATGTGAAATCATGCTGTTTTAATAGAATGCTAACAAACACAATTTAAAGCAAAGTTAGTAAATCCACAACCCTGCCCCCTCACACCCACCTCAACCACTTGTACAATATCAAATTGTATTGTAGGACAATAAACATAAACCATGTAAAAAACAATAAACTAAGCAACAAAAGGTTAGAACTATTAGTTTAGCATCAAGTAAAGTCAAGTTTATTTCTATAGCGCTTTTCACAACATCAGGTAAGTTCACTCTGTACAATTGTGGTGAGCAGAAAAGCATTTTTCAGAATGCACAACAGGTCAAAACTTGAGGTGGATGGGATAAAACAGAAGACCACATCGTGTTTTACTATTACTATCAGTTAAAGTTTAAGTAGAGATACACAAGGCAAAATATAACTTCTGTAAAAGTAAAAATGCTCCCCTCAAACTTTCACTTGAGTCAAAATACAAAAGTATTTGCCTTCAAATGTACTTAAATAGACCTTAATCAACTCAATTTATGTTAAAAGACTGTAATGTTACTCTTAACACACCAATATATTAATAGAATGATATTAATTAGTCAATAAAATTACCATGAGCCTGAAACTTTCTTTCCAACTACTTAAAAAAAATCGTAAAGATAAGGCCACTGGTGTTGTGGCAAGTTAGAGTCTGCTAAAAAGTTTAAATGTTCTGCTTGCTGTTGAACTGACGCTGAACTGTATGTTGGTGATAAGTAA
Source organism: Silurus meridionalis (assembly GCF_014805685.1). Classification (NCBI taxonomy): domain Eukaryota; kingdom Metazoa; phylum Chordata; class Actinopteri; order Siluriformes; family Siluridae; genus Silurus; species Silurus meridionalis. Next base: position 20,229,355 of record NC_060906.1, read on the forward strand.
ATGCCACCAAATGGCAATCAAAACAAGTTCAAAACAGAGTGTGCGCTCGACCCTGATTGGTGGCTTGCTTGAGCAACTGATTTCACAAAATGTAGTTGAGTAAAAAGATATTTGATTTTGAAGTGTATTGAATTTAATGTCTCTCCAAATGGAAATACTTCAGTAAAGTACAAAACCTACTTAAGTACAGTAACGAGTATCTTTGTGACTGTCCACTGCTTTTATATAAGTAGTCCAGCTTTTTTAGTTGGCAATATTGTTACTCTTTTACCAATGCAACTCATCACATTAAATGCTATGCTAACCATGTGCTAACATTCAACAGCTACAATGGTAAAGCAAGACAATGCATAATGTCACAAATCAAAAGTCATCTCAAACTAGTTACATGAATATGACAATGAGGTTGATATTCTTCATTGGTCTTTTCAATTTGAATTCAGTAATGCCCCTTTGGGATAGGGTTCAAACAGGAGATGTATGAAAAAATGCAAAAACATGCACCCGCAAAATTTGGCTTGAATTGCATTATGTAACCATGTCAACATGGACTCAAAAGAAATGTTTCCTTTATGTTCGTTGGTTTTCCCACCACATTAACTCACACCGTTGTCACAATAATATCAAAGCTGTAGTCCCACCCCTCCTCTTCATTCATTGGAGAAAAATCATGTTGTAATTGAAATATAAAAAAAAAAAATTAGCATGTACATAGAAACCTTTTACATCTATATTTATTAATAATAATAATAATAATAATAATAATAATAATAATAATAAAACTAAATGTGTTTTAATTCATTTGAAATGAAGGACATGAGAAATGAAGGTAATGAGATACAGTTGGCCCAACATTAAGCTAGAGGATATAAGATTTCCTTATATATTTTATAGATTTTTAATATTAGCTTTTGTAGCTTCTGTGCAAAACTAATACTTTGGCCAGTCGACTATATATGGGATAAGCAGAAGCTGGATTAGTGTCTGTCTGCTCTCGCGCCTCCACACTACAGCTGCTCTGGACACCCATGGCTAGAAGTAAACGTGTTAAAGTCATTATCAGCCAAGAGGGAGGAAGTCATTGGACGCACATAAAGTGCCCTGGATACAGTCTGGGAAAGATATGTGCACGTGTGCACGTGGCACTGGTCAACGCAACCAACAGCCATGTCTCATCTCCTCTGCAAAGGACATCAAACTAAATGAGGGTTTAGAAGCTGTCGACATCTGTGCTCCACATTACTCAGAAACACCCAAACTAAATAAACATGACACTTTTACCTAAGATAAACCAGGAGCAGATCTTCTGTAGCTACTAATCTGAGATATACAGTGGTGTGAAAAAGTGTTTGCCTCATTCCTGATTTTTTTTTTTTCATGTTTGTCACACTTTAATGTTTCAGATCATCAAACTAATTTAAATGTTAGTAAAAGATAACACAAGTGAACACAACATGCAGTTTGTATTATTGAGGGAAAACAAAATCCACTGGTCCACTCATCTATGCAGAATTGTTGTAATTCAGCCACCTTGGAGGGTTTTCGAGCATGAACCATCTTTTTAACGTCATGCCACAACAAGGTCATTTTGACTGGGAGAGAGAGTATTCACTGTGATTCTATCTCTACCATTTATAAATAATCTATGTGCTGGGATTCTTTTGTATACCTAAGTGACTAAGTGAGAATATTTAATACTGCCTCTATCATTTCATATCCTACACCCACACCACCACATTATGATAGTTTTGTTAAAGCCTGTGTTCATTTACTTTCTTTCACTTTCAGTAATCCTTTTCAGGGTGGCAGTGGATCCACTGTCTATCCCAAGAACAGTGGGTGTGAGACAGGTATACATTATGGATGGAATGCCAAATCCATTGCAAAATGCTATGAAGCTTTGTTGCACTTTAGTGTGGGCAGTTCGATACCTGGAGAACCTAAAGGACACCAATGTGGACATGGGGAGATGTGAAAAACTCCATATTGAATGCAAGTCAAGCTCAGGAACCAACCCAGGACACGTGACATGACAATGCTGCCCACTCTTCAACCCTGCACTGCATATCGAAGAAAAATTTATTGCATCTACATTTTGAAAATAATTGTAAAGAAATTTAAAATTCAGTTCTTGACACAGATTTGAATATAGGAAAAATACCTTCTAAAGTAAATCTTAACATTTTAAACAAAATATTTAATTAACTAAACTACAAATGTGGCAATCAGGATAATGTGGTAAGAATTTCCAAATGTGTGATTCATGCTGGGTATTGTAATGCTAAGAAATGTATTTAACAAAAGATAACAATATAAAATCTTGGTACAGAACACGTGATACAGATTGCTAAATATTTCTAACAAAATATGTTTATGTAAACTTCCTCTTCAATGAACGTGTGTTCTATAACCTGAGTACAAGGTGAAGTATATTTCCAAAATATCGGCACGTGCACATTTGACCGTGCCCAAACATCCTTTGATGAAAAACATGGCTCGTGGCCTCCAGACAACAGCATCCCAGTCTTAGGAGCTCTCCTTGGGTGAGGCCTTCACATTATTTCATCTGCCCAGGAAACTTCCAGTTATCAGAGCAAGACTCAGCAGCGCCATAACACTGATATGGTAAACCGTTGATAAACAACACTGGGTGGTGTTGTAAAGAGCTCAACTGTGTTGTTCTAGGGAACATAATGAAGGTTAGATGTAGGGAGTCAATGTTTTCATCACAAGTCCAGTTTAGTAGTTTAGGTATATTTAGAAATAAATTTCCCTTATTTTTTAAACAGTTAAAATGAAAATAAATACTTGAATACTGAATACAAGAATACTTTATTTCAAAAAACATACTTCAAAAACTTTGATACAAAAATTGTACTTTATGTACTAAAGATTATGAAATAATCTCAGACTTTTTTAGCAATTTTACCTCAACTTTATCTTTGAAACATCATAAAAAACTTTCGGTCAGTAGGTTGGTTGTATACAAGATTTTTTCTTATCTCTGTTAATGCATGTACCTACATTATATTTTTTCTCGACTGAATCTCATTTAGCTGACACAAACAAAAAATTTACCTCAGAAACCTGTTTTCAAGACCTGCAGCAAAGACACTTTACTTGAACATCTATACTTCATAAACATTAGCGGGGCCATTAATAAAACAAAAATTCGTCAATTTAGCCGAAATAATGTGAGGTCATAAGATTTTTTAAGGTCAGTGTGAAAAAAGTAATTTACAATTTTATATGAATTAATTATACCAAATAAATAGGTTATATTAGTTGACAAATTGGTCCTAAAATCCTGCATTTTCCTGAAGCTACATGAAAATGCATTATCAAATACATTAGTGTTGATGTCTTTCCAGTAAGCCTTAACTTTTTGTTGTTCAGCTAGTTCAGCAGATAGTTCTTAAGAAAATGTCATATTCTTTATACATACTCACAATGATAATATTTTCATTATAATTCCAGTGCTTTTAACTGAACACATATTGGTTTGGGCTTTCAGCCTTTATCAGTGGTGTGAGCTGCTGAAAAGCACTAGCACACATACTTGACCCTCTAAAACTTCTGCCCTCCTCCTGTACTCTGAGATTCTGCAAAATCTTTAGCTGAAGGTGACGACATGGGTTCAGCTAGTGTTATCAGCCCACGAGCTGGGCACGACAGCTATGCACAGGCTCCAGATCAGTTATGTGATCAGCTATTCCTTCACAGATACAGCAGGGGAAACCTGGTAACATTCCCTGTAGCTGTGACTGTGGTGGTCCAGGTCTGGAAAATACCTGTCATCAGAAAGCTTGCGATCAGGAATCTCCACACTTTCACACCAGCAGTGAAATGGAGGGAGAGGTGTTCATGAAATCTCCCAGATCCTTCCTTCTCCACTCTCTATTCCCCTACAGTCGGCCCCCAAACACCCCCTCCTACTCCAAGGGCAGGGTCACTTAATTTGAGAGATCATCATTTGGAGATAGTTTTAAAAGCTGTTGTTTAATTTATCTCAAACTATTGTTAATATGCTTAAATTAGTAAAGCTGTACAAGAGCAACCTCAACCCTGTTCTTCTCTATGGTTTTGAATGCTAGAAGGTGGTTGATTTAAGCAGAATAAAGCATATCACCATCGGTTTCAACATTTCTGATTTCTGGCCAAAATCAGTAACAGGCTATATCAGAGGATAGACTGTCCTAGCAATGGCCATGAGATCTAGCAATGCTGTCTGAAGTGGTTGAGAATTTGATATAATTATTAAATAGGTGAGTAGAATACAGTACATTTACATTTATTACTGCATTTTAAACAAACCAAATAGGTTACATCGTTTAGACTTAATGTATATTAAATTAACATTTTGAGAAACTTTACCTCTTGAACATTACCTCACGAATTTTAGCTATGAAACATAACCCCATGTCAGAAAGTTTACTTCAGGCACTTCAATAAAATAACTTCAATAATGCTACCTCAGAACTTTTACCTCAAGAATCTTACCACAAAGTCTTTAGTTCAAAAGGCTTTTATTAGCTTAGAAACATATTTCAAGAACTTTACCTCAAAAACCTGGGCCTGGTCTAAAAGATGCTACCCAAAGGAATCAAAAAGCTTAACACGTCCCACTGCAGGCTCAGCAGGGATAAAGGGGATAAATAATTAATAAAGTAAGTATGGTAGTTGCTAATATTAGTGTGTCTCTTTTTCATAGGCAACACAAATATTAAGTTAGATACATTTTAATATTCATTTGTTTCTCTACATTTTGGCATTCTGTGCACATCCAGAGATGGCGTTTTTACCTGGAGAAAATGTGTTGTTCTTCTTAGTCTTCTTAGAATGCTCTTTTAAGTAAATACATTTGAAAATGTTCACATTGTAGTGTGGACTTGAGAAAGTCGAGATATTTTAAAACAAGTGTGTATTTTTGGCCATGTGATGCAGTCAAGTGATCCGTTCAACCAAAAACAAGCAACTTTATAATAACAACTCCAACTCTTTGTCTATTTAACCTCAAAAACACTTGGTAACATGGAAAAACTCTGTTCCCTTTAAATAAAAATCAACATCTGCAGTATTCAGAACCTTTAGCTGTCTAAAAGCATTTATAGGTAAAGGTGATTTATACTTGTCACATGCACTTTACAGCATAGTGATATTCGTCATAAACATAACCCAGAAATTTTCAGGTCTGGAGCCAGAGTGCAGGGTCAGTCATGTTACAGTACCCTGAACCACTGAGGATTAAGGGCCTTGCTCAGGGGCCCCCAAAAGTGACAGTTTGGCAATCCTGGGGCTTGAACCCCAACCATCCAATCAGTAACCCAGAATCTGGTACTTTTTTGGAGGATTGAACTTTCAGTATGTACATTACCTAATTACTTACTTAAAAAACAATTCCCTTTTGACCTAATAATCAAAGTCATTCTAGATAATAGCATCTGGCAAATATCATAAATGTAAATGTGTACTTGGCTCTTGTTTATTATATGGTATCTTGACCAGTTGTTCATTGGATAAGCTCACAGAGATGCTGTAGATGTGTACTTCAGAACTCAGCTATATTATATACCTTTTTAATACACTTAGTACTGTATTTTCTTCTCAACATCTTTATACTACAACGACTTGTAATTCCAATATCCCATTGCTTCCCAAGAAAACAAAGGTCCCATCAATGTCTTATTTATGTCATCACAGGGACTTTTTCCTCATCACATCTGGATCGCTCATTATGCATCTACAGATATACAGTACATCTGGAAAAGCTGATCTGTAAAGCTGATTTCCAACATCTACTGTCAAAAGAAAATGAAAATAGAATTTCACTGATTTAGAATAAAAGTTCTAAAAATGGTTCTATATGGAAACATTGAATCTTTGGTTAATCGCCTGATTTATTCTTTTTTTTTTTTATTTCTGGTGCTGTGTTTCTCCACAGAGCTTTCTTCAAGACACTGTTAAGTTCAGGTTAGCTGTAACACATAGAGTTTGTGAAAAAAGTGGCTTGCTTTGGCTTGCACATTATGGATCTATTTACTTCTACTTTCTGTGGTTAAACAAATATTATCATGAATATTATTGCCAAAAAATAGTGGTGTTTTGCGTGCAAATGATGTATCTGTTTATGTGCTCATGCACTGTTTTGCCTTAGTGTTCCCCTCATAAATGTGATACTGGAGCTGCGGAGCTGGCGGTCTATTGAAGAAAGTATTTTGATGATGTCAGTGAGAAAGAGGGCAGTGAATGGAGGTGGAAGTGGCAGTTCATTGTTTGACCGGGTAACAGGATAAGACCAGCGTGCTATGGAGAATAATAACATGCTAGACCTTTATTACTACCATTGACCAAACAGCTGTGGGGGGTAAGTGGGTGGCTGTCATGAAGTTTGGTGCTGCTGCATTATGGGAAATGACAGGCTGTGGCTGTTTGAGGCAGCACTCACACACTTACTCGCTCACTCAATCACTTATTTATTCATTCGCTTTCTCTCTCTCTCTCTCTCTCTCTCTCTCTCTCTCTCTCTCTCAGTCTCTCTCTGTCTCTATTTCTGGAAGTGGAGGCTCCACTAGCACAGCTGGCTGGTGCAGAGAAAGTGTGAGAATAACTAGGAGAAGTTGATATTGATATGCAGCTGGCAGACTCACTTATTATAAAAAAAATAGTTCATTACAGCTATTTACATCCACAACCACACACTCACACAAAAATGTGGTGTATATATATATATATATATATATATATATATATATATATATATATATATATATATATATATATATATATATATACACACTAGGGCTGTGAAAATGTGCGTTAACGCAAATTGTAACGGCACAAATGAACACTATTAACACTATTATACAGTATATATATATATATATATATATATATATATATATATATATATATATATATATATATATATATATATATATATAAGAAGGAGAGAGAATACTGTCATCAAAGTCTGTCAATTATTGCTTTGTCATGAATTCTTTTTATAATTGATTACTAGTTTCTATTATATACTTGCCTGTAATTATCATGTCCCTTTTCCCTTACTTTGATTCAGTTCCTACAAAAAGTCACCATGTGTGTTCACCTTTCAAACCCCTTGGGAACTCCAGTTATTTTGTTTGGACCCAACCACAGGTGTAATGGGGGAAGGGATAAAAAGGAAGTGGGTCCTCAGAACAGGGCTTAAAACAGCTATCTGCACTAAATACATGTGTTGGTATTATATGGCAATAATTAAATATTGTGATTTTTATGTTTGTACTCCAACAGAGCAACATGCTCTTTAGGCTGTTCATGTGGAACCAACCTCAATTACACTGAGTGGTCTCAAATTAAAGAGAACTCCATTTAGAGGTAGGGTATTTCTTTAATTCCTAATATTAAATAAATACAAAGATAATAAAATAAAAAACAATACTTGGTCATGTTACTGAAAAATCATTTTTACAAAGATTTTCCTATTTCATAAAAAATTATACAAGGATAAATAAAATAAATAGGAAAATAAATAAACTCTTGGCAATCAGATTTAACATCACTATATATATACATATGTATATGTACATTAAAATACATTATTTTCTAATAGATCATGCTCTCTATATACCACATATTTAATAATTGTATATACATATTTATCTTATTTCACTTTATTCTTTACTTACATTTTACTGTAGGCAACTGCAACCCAACAATTTTCCTATGGGTTTAATAAAGTATTCTGATTCTGTCTCAGATATTTTACTGCAACACTGCACTCTTTTATATGTATTACTCTTCTAATGTGTATACAGTATATTTAAAATTCTTATAAGCTTGAGGAGATGTTATTAGATTTCATTGTATATTAAAACAATTGTATTCTGTTCCATTTTGAAGAAAATCTTAGATACAAACAGCAACCTGTGCATTTTAAGATAAATTGGCAACACAAGCAGAGGAAGTGAACTCTTAACACCTTGGCGTCTGGACTCATATTTCATGTCATAAGGCAGAAGTGCAGCTGTTTTACGATTGAGCAGAGTGCTCACTTCCACACAGTCATGATCTCACATCCCGCACGACTGCTCTGTCTGTCAGAACTTCAGGGAAATCCATTACACTTATCCCACACTCTCAAGAAGTCACCTGCTCTTTCCTTATCTGCAGGGTGAACTTTATTTCAAATGATGGTGAAAATTAAAGGTGTGGAAATCAGAAGGCACCACACTGAACTTCTTTATATGCTTAGATATGTTTCAGATATAACAGCTCAGATTAAATTGAGGTTTAATCAAAGAAAACAATCTTTCCCAAATCCTTTGAAATGTTTTAGAATTAGTTATGCCTAAATGCCACTATGAACCAATGTTTCATTTACAGACTTAAACCCCACGTCAGGTGATTTTTAATGTAGAACATACAGACCAATACACAGGACATTACATATCGTACAACATTTCACAGCAAAAACACAACACAGTAACATGGTAACAGTCAGAACTGACCAGTACACAGAAGCATACACAAAAAAATGACATAGTTACACAGTAACATATGATCAACTTACCAAAGCTTTATTTCATATGTTCTTTCATATATAACTTTGTGGTGTTTAATATCATGTCAGCATGATTAACTGCTGGTATGAAAATGTCAATATTAAACTGGTAATCTTGATAATACTACATGATATTAAAGACTTTTCTTATATAAGAAATGTGGGTTAGTTTTAATGAATAATAATAATTTTTTTTTTTACACATTTACATCAATTATTGAAATCCTGGTCATAATAAAATAAAAATATACTCTTATTAATATTCACTTTTCTCCACTATATATATTTGAAAAAGCTGTTTCTTCGTGTTTCTTGCAAAGACCTGCGTTGTCCTCAGGGGTCTGTTTAGCTGAAACACATCAATCAAGTGGAAATCGTGTGTTGCTCTTAATTTGCTTTAGCATGTGTGTGTTTCCTGTCCCACTGGCTGAAGTCGCAAAAGGTCACGGCCATACATCATGCTTTGATTGGTTTGTGCTCTGCTACATGTAAACGATGTGTTCAAGTACAAGGACTGAAAGTGTTTGAGCTTTAAAGTCAGTTATAAGATGCAATTGCAATGCAATTCTAAGTATTATTATAATATGGTTTAAAAGCAATAAGCAATTAAAGCTTAACTTTTTTATTTTTTTGCTGTAGTATATAGCTTTTACATTATAGCACCCATTTGTCCCCTTTTTGCTATAATATATATATACAATAGCATATACACCAAAAATGCTATAGTAATACAGTACAGTCAAGTCATACTAGACAAGCTGGTGCCGATGACAATTAATACAAATGAGCAGTTGAAATTTAAGGAGATACTCAACAATGAACTCACATCCTACTGATAAAAAGTCCAAGGTCTCAACCACTAAGCTAACAATTCCACTTGGACTATGTATTACGCTTGCTAGCTTGGTTAAAGACTCAAAGAATCAAATTAGCCAAACAAAGTTGGTTTCATGAGGCAAACAACTCCCTTGATTAGACATAGTGTATCTTTTTATGGGACCTTTGAATTGGACTGCTTTCAGTGTCAACATATATCAGCAAAACCCAATTAATGTTGCATTCAGAACTTTTTCTAAAAAAAAGTGGTTTTGAAAACCACTGAGTGGGAAAAATAGCTAAATATCTAGCAGTACCAGTAGCTAGCTCTTTTGGCACACAGTGGTCTAGTAGCTTTTTTGGTTTAACCTAAGTATAACATTAAGGCAACTTTTAAGGCAGCAGATGGTAAAATCCACCAAAAGCACATCTTCAGATAGAAATCTTAAATCATTGCTTCCATGTATTTTCAACAAACCCTTTAGAAATTATGTCAAATCAACAAAGCCACTCACACCATGAACCATGTAAAGTGCTCCTTCTCATTTTCTAAATATGTTTATAGCAGTATTGGCATTTAGATTAGTTACAGACCTTTGGTTAAATCTATAACAGTGACTATTACTAATCAATTTGAAAAGCTACTTATTAGCATTAGAGCTATTACTGACATTAGCTAGTTAAATTGTTGCCAAGCTAATTGTTTTTGCTTGCTGTCTGTAACTATAAAAGTGCATTAGAGTACATTTTTATTAGTTTAACTTACTTTGACAAATAAGACAAGCAGAGGTGGTCATGTTTCTTTCCCCCTGTATTCAATGTTAAATATTCTGAGGTGAAAAATTGACTGGCTTAATCTTGATCTTGAGTAGCTTTAGTGTCTAGCAAGTAAAATGTTAGCTGGATAAAATAAGCTAAGTTTATACTGGGTTTACTATTTCATATTCAAGCAAAAACCCTATCAAGATCATCAAAACAATGGCATGGCTGACAGAAAAGTCAATCATTTGCATAAAGAAATGTTTTACTAGCCATGTATGTTTAAAAATGACACACTGATAATGGATGTCCGCCATAGTTCCCTCAAATTTGACCAAAATAAAGGGCTTTAGACTGCAGCTGCCTTGTGAGCAACCCAGCCTTTATCTCAGGAGTGTGCAGAAAAACATTATGATTGGGACGCAGTCTCCACAGCTGTGGTGTGAAATTCCGGGCACAGTTATGAGCCATGTTAATGCCGTCTGACCTCGAGCTGTGTTCTGTAAACAGCATGGGTCGCATGAGGTCACGTGAGGTCACACAGAGTATCCAGACAGGCCACTGAGGCCTGGATGCAGCTCTGCATGGATGCCATAGGACACGTGTGAACATCTCCTCTGCCTTTCGTGGTGTGTGTTACAGCAGCTGGAGCTTCAATTACTCTCTGGTTTGTTCTAAACCTGCCCTGCTGTGTCACACAAAGGAAACATGGTGTCACAGAGACTCTCACACACAGCATAAAGAGATAAATGGGGTAAGCAGAAACAGCTAGGTACACTATATTTCCAAAAGTATTGGGTCACCTGAACTTTCCTGCTCTATGTGGTTCTTTTCCAAACTGTTACCACAAATCTGAAGTCACTTAATTGTACAGGACGTCTTTAGATGCGCTATAATAACATTTTGCATTCACATGAACTTGCACAAAGTGAGCTCCTTGAAGATCTGGTTGACATGCTTTGGAGAGGAAGATCTTGAGTGGCCTGCTATAGAGCTCTGATCTCTACTCAACGCTGACTGCACCCCAGGTCTCCTCACCTACATCAGTACCTGCCTTTCATAACACCCTTGTGGCTGATGAACACAAATATCCATAAGCACACTCCAAAATCTAGTGGAACATCTTCCCAGAAGAGTGGAGGGAATTATAAGAGCAAATTGGGACTGAATGTGGAATGCAATGATCAAAAATCACATACCGTATTAATGACCAGATGACTCAATACTTTTGGAAATATAGTGTATATACAGTGTGGAAACATCACAAACAAGTATGTAGTCATGTAGGAGATTAAATCAGGTTTGAAAAACATCAGGCTTACTATTTAAATATATTTATGTGAAATCAAGACGTACAACTGTTTCAGAGCTTTTAAACACCTAACATAATTGTGACTGCTTTCAATGAATGGCTTGTACATCTCCAACATTTTGTAAAACCCCCTACTTATATACAAATACCAGCCTTGTGCATTTAGGGACAAATAGAAAACACAAGATGAGGAAATGGATTCTTAACACCTCAGCATCTGAACTCACATTTTTTGATATAAGGCAGATGTGCAGCTGTTTACGTTAAGGGCAGAGTGGTCATTTCCACACAGTCACAATCTCACATCCTGCACAACTGCCCTGTCTGTTAGAACTTCAGCAAGAAGTCCCCGGCTACTTCTTTATCTTCACTGTGACCTTAAATTCCACTGAGGAGACTTAATGCCGTATAGTGGGGTCTAAAAATCTTATGAAGCCCCTGACCGAGTGACGGAAAGTGAAATTATTATTATTATTATTGTTATTATTATTATTATTATTATTATTATTATTATTATTATTAATTTAGTTTTTTAATTTGTTTGTTTATTTTCAACTCAACTCAGCTTTATTGTCATTCTTCCACATACACGATGTACAAAAGAACAAAATGTTACTAAGAACCAAGGTGCATTTACAGTGAACAGTAAAACAACCCCTCTTATTTATGCATTATAATTATGATAAAAAAAATTGTATGATTTAAAATTTAGGTCTATGTGCATACTATGCACAAAATTAGTCAAATTAGCTAATATTATATGCACATTTTTTACATGCTTTTTTCTCCAAGAACATCTTTTCCAGGCTGTTAAATTTAAGGTCCTGCAGTTTTCTTTTGTTTGCTTGTTCTTTTAGAAAGTCATACTTTTCATGCAATTATCATTTGCATTCTCATTAGGATATTCTAAATTATCTTCAATGACTCATTAAAGGGCCGTTTATCACAGCCTTGACCTTAGGAGCGTAACATTGGAGACGTCTCAGGAGAAAAAGTTGCCCGGTGGGAGCGGGGGTCGACTCTCAGCGGCCACGGTGATGTTGCTGATGCTGATGCATAGAGGAGGAGGAGGGAGCCACAGTGGTGGTGTTGGTGGAGAAAATAATAGCCCCAAGGTAGAGCACGGCGGCAAACAGGAAGGGTGTGGGCAGGATCCGAGTGCAGCTGCTGCGCCAAGCGCCCGTCTGTTCCCACAGTCTTTGATGTGCGGGCACACTGCGCTCTGTGCCATGAGATAAACACCCTGGGAGCGCCACTTTGTTTGTGTTACACATAGCTCTGTAATGAGACGTAGCCGCACTGAGCCTGGGAGAAAGGCGGCCGTCGGCCGTCCGCTTTCAACGCCCGGTCAGTGAAAACTGACCTAATGCCCTGAGACGGTGAAAAACCCCCACAGAATTGTTTGGTACTTGTTTAGAATTGTTTGCTTTCACTGTGTACTCTTCACTTGGCCGTAATCTTTTCAGAACAGGCTTTATTTTACTTGTTTGAATGTATTCCTCTTCTCTTAGATCCATTCTGTTCCTCAGAGGCGCTGCGTTTTGGCTCAAATCCCTTTTGTCCTTTCACACTCTGTAAAATGTTATACTCACCTCGGGAATACTAAGTACTGAGAAAGGCTACAGTATCACACAGGCAGACATTCTTCTCAGAGCTAAATAAAGTCTCAGAGACACACTTTCTTATGGACCCACTGGGCTCTCAAGTAGCAACAGCAAGAAGCGTGTGGACGGCCCCGTGTCAGCACTTAGAGTTGGAAAAAGACTGCGTTATAGCAGACACACTAATGCCTGCAAAGCCTCCGAAATAAACCTGAGTAAAGCATGGTGCATGGAGTAGAACATCGGCTCATGGGTGACTGATGTCTCTGAAATCTGGGTCTCTGAAATTATTGTCATTGTCATTGCTATTGTTTTTGGTCCGTTATACAGTACCTCATTACATTTTGCACATTTAAACATATTTGCCGGATTTGTTAAATACCACCTTATTTTTATATAATAGATTTTCTCATATATTCTCATACTTCTTTTATTTTCTTATATTCTCCTTTTCTTAAGGGACAGTTTCTGAGCAGTCAATTAGGTTTACAAATAAAAATCTCGAAACTTAAAATCTTTTAATCGATGCTGTCATATTTGTCATTTACTTGTTAGAACAGTTGGCTTACAAAACACTAATTGACTTCTTTAATAATCAAAACATCATTGTATTCTCGCATCTGATTGGTCAAAAGGTGTTGATTAATTTTCTCCAACAGCATCTTGAAAAGATTTATATAAATGTTTTATATAAACTCATGATTATTTATTTATTAATTAATTTATATTTATTACTTCATGTTATTTATGGAAGCCCATGCATAGTGCAATGTTTGGCCACTGAGACTCTTGATAAATATGCAACATATTGGTGGATCTAAGAACAGATGTATAACTAATTAAGATGCAGCTAAAAGAGAAGAAACTTTGAAAACATGAACTGTTGAAACTAGGCATTCAGACTATAAAAAACAATGAAGCACACACTACAACAAATGCTTGATGGTAAGAGACTAGAAACTAAACAGTAAAAACTAAACTAGAAACTAACACAGGTGATAGTGATTATTGAGCCATGTGACATGCTGAGGCTAATGGGGTGTGTAGTTTGGTATCTTTTGGTGCTACCATGACAAAATGTCATGTTAAAAAAAGTGGTGCAAGTTAATATTTATGGTGATGTTTATTGATGAAGTCTCCAGTGTTTGTGCACTTTGTTAGAAACAGTCAAATAATTATGGTTTGATAAATAGTTTTTTTTTTTGTTAGTTTTTTTTTCAAGCTGTGATAATTTTATTGTTGTTGTTCTCACTTCAGGAAAAAAGAAAGGCTTATGTGAGAAAATACTTTTTATATTTTACTATCGTTTTAATAATAACAGTAGCTAACTTTTTTTTTTTGGATGTTACAAAATATGATGATAAACAGATTCAATGTGCGACATTGTTCTTTAAAAAAGTTGTTAACGAATTGCTGTGGAATAAATTGAAAGGATTAAATCACCTCCACTTGTTTGGAAACAACTTTACATGTGCCACATCACAGAAACCCCCTTCTTTTCATTATTTATCTGTAACTGCATGCACCAAGCGTGTCCGTACGCCTAACATATTGAATCTAATGACTTTGTTCTGACCCTGAAAGCAATTCTAAGAGATATATATTGAGTTCTACACAACAGTTATGCAATGCTACAAAAGGCATTGCTTGAGGAACAAAAAAAAGTGTTTCCTTAAGCAGCACATTTTCTGCTGAATATACTCTTTTACACACAGCGGACATTTCTGTCTCAGCCACACACCATTGTCATTCCAGTCCTCCGGCTTGTGACACTTTTGTGGTCTACTGGGCAGACAATGCTTTTTTTGAGCCATTGTTCATGCCTATTTATAAAGCAAGAGAGCGGTGAGAGACAAACAACCACCCAGGTCCCATAGGTACAGGCTGCGGCCAACGTTTCAAAAGACCCAGGCGTGCCAGAAACCTCTAATTAGGCTTTGGTAGATTGGGGAATAATGAAATATCACATTTGTTTTGACTACCCATCATGATTCATCATGAGATGGGAAACTAATGGCTTACTTTTAAATATAAGTTGAACACAATATATGAGGAAGTGTGTATTGGGCATCACTTATTGCCCTGGTCTTATGAAACTGCAGTGTAGATAAACATCTTTTTATGGCTTTGAATTTTTGTAATTGGGGAAAAATTTAAGGAGAGGGTCCCAATAGCTCGGGCAAACGTTTAGGTTTAGGGAAACATTGAAAGTTTAAAAAGAAATAATTTTCATTTCCAGACTGCCTTCACAAGCCTGAGATTTGTTATTACAATGAAATCAGAATTATTCATTACAAATTACCATTGCAATAGAGCTTTTGGTTAGCTGTGAGCTATTTCCATATTAAAATCCGCCGTATATAAACCTAAATCTCTAAATGGCTAGTGACGGGGCATGGCAGAAGTGTGTAATCCAGTCACGTTTAATAGAGAAAAGCTCCATTATTCGAGTTCATAGACTACATGGCTGGCATTCACAGGCACACAAAAAAATCCCAACGAGAGAGGATGGTTCATTTTTTGCTGCACAATGGCCCAAAGACGGCAGCGCGGCTCATGATTATGCAAAATCCTTTATTTTGCAATTCGGGCCTTCATTAAAGTGGCCTCACTCGTCCCATTCCAGAGCTGCAGAGTTTCAAGTCCTGTACATTCCTGAGGAGAAGGAAGGGGGTGTGGGAAAGACCTTGAGGTTGCAGCGTGTCTCTGGATCAGCTGATTTGGCTTCGTGTTCAATTCCTGGTACAGTTTGCATCTATGTAAAGGTCAAGGCCTGTGGGGAACGTTCACAAATGAAGAGAAGCGCGAGACGTGATCGGTTGCCGTCCACAGTAGATTAACTAATGTAAATGGTTCTCACTGATGTATTCGGCAATTTAAAAAAACCTTTGTATGTGAAATGAGTTTTATTTAGATGAAATGGACCACCATCATGCAAACTGTGACCAACTATAGCATTAAAGTGCTGCAGCCATTTTCTGCCTATTGAGTGAATTCAAAATGGCTGCTTGTTTGTTTTTTGGCCCTAAAAAAAGCGTGCATGTGTAAAAGAACTTAGCATAAATCTTGTACCCAGAGACCTGTCATGAGACCACTAAAGGCTTTGTGAAATCAAGGTTAATTACATTCTGTGGTTCATTTTCGAGACTCTGAAGAAATCGACATGCTAATGAGAGGCGGCGGAAACCCAAGAATAGAGGCTGAATATATTTACACATTCAAGAATGTTTCATTCTTCAGGCTGACATGTAAACCATGATTCATTACCTACAGCCTTTAATGCTCAAATGCATCTATTTCACACACGAACTGAACAACGTTGAAAGCATCTTTCTTTCAAACGCAACACCGGCTTGAGGTTTGATTAAATTCTCGGCTTTAGCACCTGCCTACACATCTGATGCAAGGTTGCAAGGAAAAATAGGAAAATAATTGCTTTTGGGTTTTGAAGTGTTACCTGTGATAATAAACAGCTACATAGTTCCCAGTAAATTATATATTACTCAATGATTAAATATTATTAAATATTTTTTTTATAATTAATTTAAGATTTTGGTGTAGACAGTCTGTTTTGAACAACAAAAAAAAGTTTTTTATTTTGTCTGCTATTTTGTCTGATCTATAAATGAGCATTCTGGTCAGGTTTAAGTATTTGTATTAATTCATCATTATTATTTTATTAATAAATAAAAAAAAATGTGTATGTTAGATTTCCCAAAAAAAAAAAAAAAAATGTCTTCTTCTTCTTGTGAGTTTTTATGGGTTCATTCCACAAACAAAAAGCAAACAGAAATAATAATCAAATTATTTACAGTTACATTTAATTTATTAATAAATGAATTCCGCTGAAGGCACATTTGCCTGCGGTGGCTTAATTGTGGTTACTGTGTTTACGGAGATTGTGGTTACAGCTCAGGTGATTAGCTTACAGTATGTCATGCTCATGTGATCCAAGCTCGAGACATATGCTCCCACCACCTGTTGAATATTTAACACTGGGAAAGGGTTCTCCGTGAAATCCCCATGGCTTCAATTCAGCTTTGTGTAGTGGTTTTTTCTTTTTTTTTTTTTGGTTGTCGGATGGCCCAAAGGCGCCACGTCCAACACAACACAATTAGAGTGGCCGGCAGCGGAGGAGTGAGATAGTGCTGATTGCAATTACGTGTTGAACTCCGTGCCTCCGTCTCTGTCAGCAGCCTCTTTTTAAAGCTTACATCCTTCTACCCTGAAGTCACTGTGGCCTGATAATCCAGGCAGGATGATATCCTGTTGGAAGTGCCTTGTGTTTCACGGCATTGTTTTTGCACATTTAGTATTTTTGCAGCTTTTACATATCTGACAGCTTGTCAGCGAATCGTGATGGTTATTCCATCTAAATTGGGTGCACTGAAAGTAGAGAACAGGATCAATTTATAAAATATCGAGAATCATCAAGAGACAAATCTTGGTTAAAACATGTTTGGACAAAAAATATTATTTACACAGATTTCCCGGTACCACAATTATAGTCGATTATCCAAGACATGTATCAAACGTTACCCAGGAGTTTTGAGGCTTAATGTTTGGCATTGTGCAAACTTTATCCCTAAATCATAACACATTAATCTCAAAAGATATTGATACAGTACGAATAAGTGCATTATTATACTAAAACCACACAACTACCACTTTATCATTATTTAATATATTTTCTCATATTTTCTTTCATTTTCTTTTATTTTCTCAAATTTTCTCTTATTTTGTTTTATAGTCCACTCAGGTTTACATTTCTCTGCAAGTTGTATTTTATATACCGTATTTCTGACAAATAAAAATATTGCACTTTGAAACTGTTGATTTTTTTTTATTTGATTGGTCAGAATTGTTGTTGTTTTATTTGGGCTGCATTTCCGACAGTAGCTCCAGATGTAGGATAAATCAGGTGCTCATACATAGTTGATATGGAGACATTTTCTCAGATTTTGGAAGCAGTCTTTATTATCAGCTCTTTGTACAGGCCATAAATAAAGTTGTAACTTTTTTCAATAGACATAAAAAACTCTCTAGGACGCTATTTAGTAGGTTTAAATTAACAAGAAAAACTACACAATTTGTCTTATTGACGTATTATGTAAATAAAAGAGAGACACTATTGAAAAGAAGAAAATAGCTTGCTTTATGAAAGTTCTATTAGGTTAATAGGTAAATAAATAATGTGTTCAATGTGCTTTTAGTTTATAAAATAAAAAATGGTTGGTGATAACAAATTGCTGTGAGTTAATAGAGAAATAAAAAACTTTGGCAGATTTCAAGAATACAAGATTTAAAGATTTTATTTGTCCCAAATATAGTTACAACTAGAATACAGAATAATACAGTGAAATGTAAACCTGAGGGGACTATGAATGAAACATTTGAGAAAATAAAATAAAATTAAAGAAGATGTAAGAAAATATATTAGATAATGATAAAGTGGTAGTTTGTAGTTACAGTATTGCAGTGAAATGTTGGCTGTTCAGAAAATTGTGCCTTAAATAAAATAAACTATAAATATAAAATAAAATAATATATATTACATTAAGATAAAGTATGGTTAAAAATTGTCTAAATGATTGAATCTGTAAAAAAAAAAAAAAAAGGATGTACAAATTGCAACAGGAATATTTACATATGAAAATGGAAAAAAATGTACGGAATGTAATGAAGAATGATGATAACAAAACCAAAAGCAGTAACACTCAAAATGTAAGGTACTTTGTGCAAATGCAAAATGACACAAGAACAAATGGAAAAGAAAACTGAGCATTAGAGACTTATGGGATAAGTGAGCTGGGCATGCTGTCAGCTTTATCATGTTGTCATTATCAGTTTTCTGGAACCACACCCTGTGATATAAGTCAGAACTGTATCATGTAAATTAATTCCAGCATACAATTCCACCTTCAAATGATTTTTTGTTGTCATTTAATTAAAATGTTATTTTTAAGACACATAAACTGTGCTAAACTGGACACAGTGGCTACTTTAATGGAAACTATTTCCTCATTTTCCTAAACCAATCAACCTATGGGCTATATACAAGTCAATGTGAAGCATTATCACAAAGCATTATCACCTTCAAACTTTGCTGCTTTTCAACCATTCGTACTATGATGCTTTCATTGATCACACACACACACACACACACACACACACACACACACACACACACACACACAAACACACACCTGACATACGATCAGAATTAAAAAGTAAGTAGTTGCAGGGACAGACATGCTCTGCTGGCTTTAACATAATACTCAGGTTTGGATTACATTGAAAAGAATAGCATGAGTAACGATCGTGGCCGTCTGAATGAGAGACAAGAGCTATACAATACACAGGTCGGGATTAGGAGTGTGAAAGCTGCTCTCATTTACAAGCCATCAAAAACAGGCTGGATCAAATCAATGTATTTTTTTGATCAAACCCTACCAGAGAATATTGGTTATAAAACATACCCTTTAAAAAAAAGCTTTTAATTTAAATATTAAAGTACACTGTATGGACACAAGGTTGTGGACACCTGACCATAAGATTCATACGTGCTTTTTGAACATCCCGTTCCACATTTAGTCCTCATTTTCTGTTACAGTAACCTCCACTCTTCTGGGAAGATGTTCAACTAGATTTTGTGGAGATTTGTGTTCATTCATTCATTATGGTGTTAGAAAAGTCCGGTACTGATGGAGATTTAAGAGGGTTGGGGTGCAATCAGCATTCCAATTCATCTCAAAGGTGTTCAATAGGGTTGAGGTCAGAGTAATGTAAAGTATATCTTCGTCGAGCTCATTTTATGCACAGAGTGGTCAAGGTGTTTGACTTTGGACTGGAAGGTTGTGAATTAAAATCCATACCTCTCAAGTGCTCATATATTGTATAAAACAAAAAAATTATATAATTGTTAGTGGCTCTGGATAAGCGCATCTGCCAAATGCCATAAATGTTTGGGTTTTTTGTTTCAGGTGAAAAGATAATTGAATGCTATTAAATCCAAAGACACCTTGTACCATTGTGTGCCTCCGACAGTTTGGGGAATAACAACATATGGCTGAAAAAGGCAGATGTCCCAATAAATCTGCATATTTAATGTATTTTAACTTGATTTTAAAATCTACCATATGAACAGCTTTCATACACAGAATGTACACTTTTGACACCCTTCCCCTGACGCTGACTCTTATGATTAACATGCTTTATTTAGTGCCAGATTAATCAGTAAAGCACGTAAAAAAAATAGCTTGTCATAGGTTGCCGAGTATCCAGTTCACTTCTCAGCAGGTTTTCTAGAGAATGGAGAAAACTAGAATTTCAAGGTAACACGTGTAGATGGAGAGAAAGTACAGACAGTAACCTGAGATCAGGACCAGAAAATGTATTTAAAAAACCTCTACACACAAAGGTCTGAGGTCTTTTGTCCACAACCTGGAATCATGCTTCATGGTTCCAGCTTGGATTACTGTTGAGTTTCTTCTCACTGTGTTTATGTGGGTTCTTTACATCTTTATGTGGGAATCCTACATGTTCTCCAGGTTACTTCTACCTCATAAAACATGCTAACAGGTGGACTAACCACTGCAATTTGTCTCTTTTGTGTGAATGTGTGTACCTGGTGTTCTGAAATAGGCTGGCATCATAATCCAAGTAAATTCCTACCTCATGCTCAGGCTCCCTGGCCTAGGCTCTGGGTCCATCATGACTCTGGCCATGATAAAGCAGATACTGTAGAGTCAATGAATTAACGTTCTATCCATGCCTACATGGTCAATAGGTCCTAACTCTGATGAAAGAGGACCTTCATAACTGCCACCTCTCTCATTTTCCCATCAGGTCTAAAATAAGAAACTTGATAAATGGCAGATATTGGTGACTTTTGTCTGTGCAGACAATACAATGTCTCTGTGTGGAAGACAGAGTCCATGCTTTAATTGAATTAGCATTCTGACATCGGTCTGTGGGATTCAAATGGTAGCGCATTGTGATGTTTCAGAGAGGAGCTAGTTTCCTGGACCGTGTCTTCTCACGTACAGTGTGTGTCAACTAGCAACAAAACTCTAATTTCCACAAAAAAATCTGAACTGCTGTGTGAATGTATTGAATGAAGGGATTCTTTCATGGTCATTCTTTGTTTTTGGTTGAATCTTTTCCACTATACTCCAAACAAAAATAGGAATTGTCTAAATCAAATAAAAGTATGAAATGTAAATAAAATGAGATAATAAGGCACAGTAGGCTTTATTTACTTTAGTTGTAGTTTTTTTGTTAAGTTTTAAGTAATGGCTGTAGTTTTAAGCTATTATCAAATAACTGTCTCTTTTATTTTGGTCCACCAGAGCAGGGGGATGTTGGGCAATTTGGGAAAGCACCCAGATTAATCAGTCCTTGGCACATTTCTCCATCTCGTATCTCTTATCCGAGCATGACTGGACCTTTTCTCCCTGCAGGTTACACAGATGAAATGATGTTGGAGCAGTGTGTCGACTTTGGGTGGAAGATCAAGCTGCTGGATCGCAGCTTTACACACCACGTCCACTCGTTTGGAATCTGAGACATATCTCCAGTAGATATTATGTATCTCAAGCATCCAATGTATTTCTAGTGCTTGAAGGGTTCAAGTGCATTCTTGAAACTTTTTTTCAGTAAGATCTGAACTCATCAAAGTTTGGATCCTTTTTTTATTATTATTTGTACAGATGTGTTGGATAATTGAAAAATTACACCTTGCAATAGCATATTGTTTTACCTATCAAACACTGGTGGAAGTAAAATACAGTAAAAGATAAATAATATGATTTAGCAAATAAATAAATATTTTAGCTTTTAAAAACACATTATTTTTGAGAATACATTATTCCATATGTTGTGGTTATATCAAGCACTCGAGTAACTATTAATTTTTAATGGCAAAAAGAATTGTTGCAATATATTTATAAAAAAGGATATATATGGTATTCAAGAGGAACCAAGCAAGTGCAAGATTAGATATTAAGCTCACAGAACAAAAAAAGGCCACGGAGTGAGTTGAATGTTCATTCATTCTTCCAATCTTAATTATATTTGACCTGGTCAGAGTTGACAGCCATTCATATTAATGTTTTAAACATTCATGGATTCGATTATTTACAGGTTTTCTATATGATAAATGCATCGAACATATTTAATATAATTCTATTTAGCATTTACTACCATAAACACACACAATTGTTTTAAATAGTTAGTGTGGCATAAACTTTATTAATTTTACTGTTAAATACTGTCCATATATTGCATATATACGTATATACAATTCTGTTGTAGTAGTGTATTGTTTAACTTTGTTTGCCAGTAAATATGGGGCCTAGAGATATTCACAGTTTCTTTCACACTCATGGGGGTAAGGGCTGCAGGACCTAGTCCATTTGATTAGAATAAAAATTATTGTGGGAATGTACAAACAAAATAAATCCAGAAGTAGATCACATTGTTTAAAAATCCTTCAAAAGAAGCAGAACTGGTATTAAAAAAAAAATTCAATAAACACTTCTTCATAACGCAATCTGCAGCTGCAATGTAAACATTTTCCAGACATGTGAATTACATTTACTTTTTTTTGTCACATATCTAGCTACTATTTTAGTCCACAACTGTGAGTAGTGGTTCAGTGGCAACTACTAGATGTATTGGATTAATTGACTAGCCTTTGCAACCACTAGTTGTGTCTATGATAACACGTAATGCTAACGTTATGTACTCAAGCACAGAATGCTAAGCATATTGCTATCTAAACATTACTAACAATCTGTTTTTGTGCAGAATACACTTTCTTACCCAAACTCTCAAGAAGATCTTTGGATGACTACTTTTATCAAAAAATATTGAATTTAAGTCGTTTTAAGAAATGTAACTTAAAAAACATTGATATGCTTGAGAAAGGCTTGTGTCTGCAATGGGTTGCTGCAATGAGAAGAGTGTAATTGTGTGTTTCTGGCTGAAAGATGCTTGTTCATTTAGTGAATCAACAGGAAAAGTGTTGGGAGGGAAGTTAAACGTGTGCTTATTTTCCTGGCTAATGAAAATCAACAACTCTGAGGTGGCTTGGGAACTCTGAACTGAGATAACAATAGAGGCTTTATGTGATACAAATTATACATTCAAGGGGATTAGTTTTGGCCAACTTCGTTGTGTGAGGCAGTGGTAGTTCAGAGATTGAAGTTGTGTTTACAGGACCGCATGGGAGCCATTGCTGAACTCTTGAGTAACTCTTGTTCAGCACTATGCGAAATGAAATGACAGGAAAAATAACATTTGCACTTTTACCATCATTGAAATATTCTATAAATCTATATATGATTTATATTTTATAGAAATATAAAATTAACCTTACACGCACCTAGCATCTTTCTTCAGTAAACTGGTGTTTGCATACCTGTTAAGTATGATGAACCTGTAACTTGTGGTGCAATTGGTCATTTCCAATTCTTTCGCTTTGATATGTAGAAAAGAACCTACAATAAAGACAAGAGCTAAAAAACCTCTAAACTTTCATTTGTGTAAAAAAGTAAAAACTTGACTAAACAGAAAAATATTGTTCTCTGCAGTAAAAGAGAAAGAAAAAAATCATGACTGAAACATTCCAGTGTTAAAAGTACCAAAGTAAAACAAAAGTGATAAAAAAAATAACTTTTTTCAATCTTTTGGTAAACACATGAATAAATACAGTTCATGTGATAAAACCTGACTAAATACATTTGTTGTGGTAAAAACCCGAATGAATAAAGTTCCTGTGGTAAAAATGTGAATAAATAAAGTGAGTGTGATTCAGAAGTAAAAAAAAAAAATTATTAAATTCATGTGGTAAGAATATAGTATAAAGTATAGGGAACTTAATAAAAAAATAATAAAGTGAATGATATTTTAAAAAGTAAATAAATAAAGTTCCTCTAGTAGAATTGTGAACGAATAGAGAGAATGTGATTTTAAAAAGTGAATAAATAAAGTTACTGTGGTAAAAATGTGAATAAATAAAGGGAATGTGAGTATTAAATGTTAAAAAAGTGCCTAAATAACTGGGATGTGATAAAAAATTAAAAAAATAAAGGGAATGTGAATTAAAATGTAAATAAAAAAAAATTAAAAATGCGATTTTAAAAAGTGCTAAAAACCTGACTGAATGTAGTTTAAATTTCCTGTAAGAATAAAATGTGATCAAATAAAGTTGTGGTTGTAAAAACTTAAATAAATGAAACTCCTGTGACGATTATGCATAACTGTGCAATTACATTTGTGTGAAAAGATGAATAAGTTAAAGGCAGTGTATATTTATTTAAAAATATGCACATATGGGTATGATGTGTGTGTGTGTGTGTGTGTGTGTGTGTGTGTGTGTGTGTGCGTGTGTGCGTGCATGCGTGCATGCGTGCGTGTGTGTGTGTGTGTGTGTGTGTATGTAAGTAGGTGTAGGTGTGTGTGTTTGTGTCACACACTGAGTCATCTCTGTGATGGCCATCCCACGCTCTTCCTATCTGTGAACTCCTACTCACATGGCCTCACTGTTCAACACACACACACTCCCTTTTTCATTTTATCTGCCCCCCCATATACACACACACACACACATGCATGCACACACACACACACACACACACACACACACACACACACGCACACACACACACAAAAACCTCTGTCCTTCTTTCACACAGAGCTCTCCCTTTCTTTATCACTTTAATTCCCTCCTCCAGGCTCACGCTCCATTTTTATACACCTTCCCCTCACACACACACACACACACACACACACACACACACACACACACACACACAGCTGTACTTTTAGACTTACGACACTAAAAGAGTGGGAGAATCCAAAAGAAAGAAAGTGGTGTAAGATGTAAGCGATTAAAGCACATGAAAAGCTCAGGATGAAAGGAAAGAGTGGGATTTCAGAGGGAATGAGAAAGTATAAGAAAAAAGAAATACAGTGTGTGTTTACAGACGTTATCTGATTTAGGAAGTTAACACACTGCATAAAAGCATAGTACAACATGGGATTGTAATCAGGTTCTTTGAAATCATATTTGAGTTTTTAGCTTCATAATTGCTTGAAATGTAATATTCTTTCACATGTGAGCAAACAGTTTTTTCCCCCAGTATATTGTTTATATAATGTGTTCATAATGTTTATTTAATTGTATTTTATTTAGTGATTTATATACATACTGATGGAATTATACTTATTATAAGAAATCACAATTCAAGCTGTTTTAATTACAATTTGTTCATTATTTCTTCACTTTCTATATATATATATATATATATATATATATATATATATATATATATATATATATATATATATATATATATACTTGCTGCCTTTTTGTTTAATAGATTTTTTACAAGAAATTAACATTTCTGTAAAACCTTTTGCACTTCATAATGACAAAAGACAATTCTATACTTTTTGCAACTTTTTCTTTAAAGCCCCCTTTTTACACTCTTTCAATTGTACCTCTATTAAAGGTAAAAAAAAAGGAGAAAATTTCCATTTGATTTGCTTTTCTTCTTCATATTCCCTATCGTTTTCCTCGCCATGTCACTTGCAAACACTGTCTTTAGCTGCCTCTATTATAATTTATAATACATATATAATACATACACATACGCAAAGGCAAACATACAAAAAATGATTAGATTATTTGATATGAATTAATAATTTTTTTCCTTTTCCATCCATCAATCTTTTATTTAAATATTTAATTAATTTCTTGATTTTACTTATCAACGCTGTAAAAGCTGCTTCTTAATAGTTAATAATGTAAGACCTTGTAATTATGTGTGTGTGTGTGTGTGTGTGTGTGTGTGTGTGTGTGTGTGTGTGTGTGTGTGTGTGTGTTGGTGGCAGTAATGACCCTCCTCCAGTTCTCTCTCACGCTTATTCTCATGGCCAGTGAGCAAGTCAAGTGTGACTGACTTCCTTTGGCAGTAGCACTTTAGTACAGAGAGCTTTTTGTGACGTGAGCCTACGCCTATCTCTCTCTCTCTCTCTCTCTCTCTCTCTCTCTCTCTCTCTCTCTCACACACACACACACACACACACACACACACACACACACACACACATACACACTGCAGCGGCCCACTGAGGTCTCCACAAGGCCAACGATCAGGTGACATTCCCACTGCTCAACACTCCCCTACCAGCATGCATACATACACACACATATAGTATACACACATACACACAATATACATACACACACACACATTTAGGAGCTCAACCCTCTCCCCTTTCTCATAGAGCTCAAATCACACACTTCTCTACCACTCTAGAGGCTTTTTACGAGAGCAACAATTATCATTGAAATTGATGTTTTGACTGGTTCGAAATACAGTACATTTGACAATAGAAAGTAAGAAAGATTGCTTTTAGTGTAACTAGGCAACTATGGAATATAAACATCTAGCGATTGCTAGGAGACACATTTAGCTGCATTCAGATGTTCACACTTTTTGCTAATCAGAAAATATAATTTTTCCTGCGCACACTATAATAGCACAAAAATCAATATGAGATATTTACATTGATCTCAGATTTTGTTGATTATAATAAAAAAATATTATACGGTCATTTCTATTTGACAATTTTGTATTTTAAAACAGAAGATTTTAAAAAACAATAAAGAATATTGAATAATTATCTTAGATGTGTGTAGTAATCATATAGACATCTGCTATCTGAACATTCCTAGTCGCTATTTGCATATAAAAATTATTTGAAAAATCCATTACAAGTGCAAAGTTTATTATTTATTTAAATGTAAAGGAAGTTTTAGACATTTAGATAAAATAATTTTAGATGCTTTTCTCTAGATAGCCATAAACATGCTAAACAAAGTATTTGCAATTGTAAATGTTTTGATAAGCTTATGCAATACCACAAATATTTATTTATGCATAAAGTTGCATTAATCTCTTGTCAAGATCTCGTATTGATGATGAGAATGATGGGGCAATCACCTTGACGTAAAAAAAAAAAAAATCACATTTGCTTGCTATCAAATAAAGCCTTTTTTGCTCAATAACCCGTACAGATAAATGGTTTTATAAAGGCTTTACAGCTGTTTAGTTATAATCTCTTGAGTTTTTTTTCACTGTGCATCTGGAAATGCTCTTACATTATTTAACATAACTGTGTAACATTCAACTGTGTAATTTCTTTTATGTATATAATTTGATTTAAATATTCTTTAATCACAATCATTTAAAATTTGTTTCCCTAAAAACTTCCATAAAGATGATGCTTTAACACAACCCTCCCATGTTATAATCAATTGTTTTAGAGTTCTTGACCCAATTTTAGTCGTTTTTTTTCATTCTCCTTAATTGTTTCCTTTATTTAATGGCCTATAATTTGAGCCTTCTGAAAAATAATTTATCGCAGAATTTGTCTTCTGAAATGGTTGTTTAAGAAATGAGAAGCTACTCAATCTATAAGTTAAGTATAAATAACTTCTTGTAGCTGAAACATATTAATTACTGTAGTAATTATCCAATCCTTACCGATTAGCTAAATCAACATGGTGACTTTTTTCTGTCCTTTTTTTTAGCACTTTTTTTTAGCAGTGATAGCTCAAGTAGTTAAGGCTATGGGTTGCTGATCGGAAAGTTGGAGGCTCTTAAACCTTTGTGCTACAGGGGCACTGTATCATGGCTGACCCTGTAGCTTAACCCCAGCTTTCTACCTGCTGGGATATGCCACGAAAATAATTTCACTGTGCTATAATGTACATATGACAAGTATAAAAGCAGCTTTATTTTATTTACAACCACTGCTTTAACGTTATTGTCATTTTGCATGTACAGGGCCAATGAAATGCAGTAAGCATCTAACCATAAGTGGTTTATTTACAATAAGTAGCAATATGTTAAATAAGGGGTTTGTACAGGGGTAAGATTGATTAATGTACAGAAGGTGCAGTAGGTAATAATATATGGAATATAGTAATATACAGTATAACTTTGCAAGAGTGTGCAGAGGGTTAGACATGTCGAGAAGATAAAATGCTCAACAACATGATTCACATGTGTAGATATATTGATTGATATATATAATATATAATATCTGTATGATGCAGCATATACAGAAATATGGGTGGAATATACAGTAGTGTAATGGTAAAAATAAGTTATGGATAGTGCAAAAATGCAGTAAAATTCAGTAGTGTATTGGTTGACATTATATGATCAGCTGTTCAGTGCAGTAACAGGAAGTGAAATGTTAAACCAAACAAAATTAAACTGGCGATTCAAAAAACCCGGCATGTGGCAAACAAATGTACAAAACGACTCATATAGTATAAAGTGTTCTAAAATATTGCGATCTAAAATATTGAATTTAATAAATTGATCTAAAATATTAAATTTCTCAAATATAAGTATATTGATATATTTACTTTATTATATACTACCTAGTGTACTCGTTGTAATGTTAACACGTGCTGCAGCACAATGTAAAGGAAATGGCACAGAGAAAAAGAGAACAAACACAGCTGCTGATCCTAAAATGAAAGCTATGAGTGAGTTATACACAACATAAATATAAAAATAATACTAAGTATGTATGTATAAGTAAATGTATTGAATTAGAGAAATTTGGAAATATAGTGGTGTTGTTGTGAAATATTTACATTTACATAGTTAAGTACATGTGTGTACAAGTGTGTGTGTGTGTGTGTGTGTGTGTGTGTGTGTGTGTGTGTGTGTGTGTGTGTGTGTGTGTGTGTGCGCGTGTGTGTGCGTGTCACCAGCCTGCAGCTCTGAATTACATTATGTGTGTGGAGCAGCACTTCCTTCTGTTGTGCAGGCTGATGTTTTCACTGATATGCAGCACAAACATGCACACGTACTGAACACACACACACACACACACACACACACACACACACACACACACACACACACACATGAATTCAGATATTTCCATGAGACATTAAACCTGTTAAATGCTCTGTGTGAAAGGCAATGGTATTGAAATCCTGATGATAAAAAGGGGAAAGCTGAGGGCCTGAAAGAAAACAAACCACACCCAGATAAATGAGCTGCAATCAAATCTACAATTATGACAAAAACCCACAACATAATAAACTAAATGCAGACAACATGTACCCCAGTAATCGTACACAAGTTATCACTTTTCAACAGACTTGAATATTAAAAAGGCAAAAGATGATGACATTATTACTACTACCTTTTCAATATTTTCCGTCTCAAATGAAATGTGAGAAGAGGAAAAAGAAAACCAGTCTTATTAACATAATTAATAAAAATGTATTCATCCATCTATCGATCTATCTATCCATATTATTCTATCTACAGTGGGTGAAATAATAATTTCATCCCCTGCTGGTTTTTGATTAGCCCGTTCCAGCCTTGTACAGGTCTACAGTCGTGTCCCTGACGTCCTTTGACAGCTCTTTCGTCTCGCTCATGGTGGTGGTGGTGGTTTAAATGGAAGAAGTCGATTCTGTGACGTGTGTCTTTTATACACATAATGAGTTGATATTGGAAGTTCTTTACTAAAGAGACTGGAATAATTGTGTGGAAGTCAGAATTCTTGCAGATTGGTAGGAGATCAAATACTTATTTCATTTGATCAAATCTATCTATCGATCTATCGATCTATCGATGTGTCTTTCAGTCCATCCATTCATCCATTCATTCATATCTATCTATCTATCTATCTATCTATCTATCTATCTATCTATCTATCTATCTATCTATCTATCTATCTATCTATCTATCTATCTATCTATCTATCTATCTATCTATCTATCTATCTATGGATGTGTCTTTCAGTCCATCCATCCATCCATTTATCCATATCTATCTATCTATCTATCTATCTATCTATCTATCTATCTATCTATCTATCTATCTATCTATCTATCTATCTATGGATGTTTCTTTCAGTCCATCCATCCATCCATCCATCCATCCATCCATCCATCCATCCATCCATCTTTATCTATCTATCTATCTATCTATCTATCTATCTATCTATCTATCTATCTATCTATCTATCTATCTATCTATCTATGACTTCATCTATCTATGACATCTTTCAGTACCTCCATCCATCCATCCATCCATCTATCTAACTATCATTCTGTTCTACATTTACTCTTCCATATCCTCTATCTGACAGTAAGAATGTGTGTAAAGAGTGAAACAGGACGAGTTCATGTCAGGATTTAAAGAATCAAATGCAGCTGTCTGTGTGTGTTTGAGATAAAACAAGGGAAAAACCACTGGATCTGATAAGGAACTGCTTACATTTCTTTTTTTACATGCATAAGAATTCCAGCAGAATTTGGAGCACACACTTTGACCAATGAGGAGGTGAGAAGTCTGTGTGAGGGGAGGAAGCAGCGCTGAGAGGCGCGAGGGGGAAAAAGCTGCATCTGGCCGCTAATGAGGCGCTCGGAGGCAGCGGCGTTCTCATCAGCCGTGTTTGTTTTCTCAGGCCGCTCTCGGCCGGCTCGCCGATTGTTTTCCTTGCTAAGGCTCTGTCGTCGTTCTCAGGATCTGGACCCTTTATTTATCGAGTGACCGGGTCTGGCCTGCTCCCCGGGTCTGACACGCTAAATATAAGCATGGCCTCCCTCTTGGTCAGCGTGGATGACAGCAAGGCCTGAGAGAAAAACGGGGTGGTTTCCATTCTCCAGCCATCCAACAAACGCAAAGTGGACAGGATGTTAGGACGGATTTTCTTCAACTTATTTCGCCTGTATGGCGTGTGAGCATGTTCAGAATTGCAACCAATTAATCCTCCTGAAATATTTATGAATTTTTAAAAATCTCAGCAGTGTCTAATCAGTTACATAAACTCTCTCTTTATTCGCTTGATAATTTTCCATGTAAAGATTTAAAACGAAAGGGGTTCCACCCAGCATTTGTCTAATGATAACATTAAATGATGTAATGAGAAAGAAATCTGTCTTTTATCAATGCAGATAAGATGGGATTATCTTGAAGAGAGTTGAAAAGTGAAGGGTGGGTCACAGCACGTACACACTGTCAACAAAAGACTTCTAGAATTGAAACCCATTCTGATTCTGAGCCTAAAATTATCGCATCTTTCTGCTTTAATGTCTATTTTTAGTTACACAATTTGTCCCTGGGCGGCACAGGGAGCCAGTGATGCTGCATCACAGTTCCCAAGTTGAATTCTGGTCTAGTGTCACACATACGGTCTCAAAAACATTAGCCAGGTCTTACAGTTTTTCTCAGTTGCTTTGCAGCGATTCTCAGTTTGTAAATGAAATTTCATCATTATGCAGTCATTTGTGAAAGCATTTCCCATTCTTTGAAGAAGTTGCGAATGATTTGGTACATCCATTTAATTGATTGTGTACAATGGTCAGCTGTTTCATACATTATCATTTGTTCATGTTTGTAAACAATGACAGAAGGACTTGTCATCTGATGGAAATGAAATGTTCGTTGACACAAATATGTATTTTTTCAGAGATGATCCAAGGATTTTGAGTAAAGTACAGGCTTTTGCAAGTAATCCAAAGTGTTGTCCTGTTCGTACTGATTGTTTTGAGAAATGCACTGGTTTGCAAATATTCTGGATGATTCAAGAATTCAACAAAGGATCTGAGAACAACAGTAAATAAGCATATGTTTAAAATGTACTTTGAAATGGACTGTCATCTCCTTTCAGCCAATCAGGATGTATTCCTGCTTTTCATGCCCAGTGTTGCCTGGGATAGGTTCCAGATCCAATGCTACCCTGACCAGGAAAAATAGTACTTACTACCTTGAAAAGTAACCAATCAGCCAAGACATATTTATGCACTGGAGTTATGAGTGTATAATCTGCCAGTTCATCATTGTACAAAATTAAATGCTTAAATTATCACACAAAGACAAGTTTTTAGGAATTAACAGCATACTAAATCCATATTAAAACGTTATTAATTCGTGTACCAATTCTACTGCAATTGGTACACAAATTAATAACGTTTTAATATGGATTTAGTATGCTGTTAATTCCTAAAAACTTTTGTCTTTGTGTATTAATTTAAGCATTTAATTTTGCCTTTAAAGCCTTATAATCTTGTGAAAAAAACAGTGTAAACAGGGATATCAACTGAGGTTGTCCATTTGAAAGATGTGACTTCATCATAGACATGTAATTTTAGATGAAATGACTCCCAATCAATGACCCTAAAACACAAGTTGTGCAATTGCATGTTATTAAGTTCCTGACAGTTGTTCAGGCTTGATGTTAATAACACATCATGCACTTTTTAATGCACATAATGCTTTTTCAGGTTTGGCTTTGCCCCTCCCGAACAGAAAATAAATACAAAATCTAACCCAAACCTAAAAGAAACACAACATTTTGTTTTTGCCATGGCTGGTCTTTTGAGCATCACATTTTCCAGGATTTAACATTGTAGCACTGAATTCAGTCTTTCCCAAGCTTTTCAGATGGTGCCAGTTTCAGTGGCGGCCAAGCGAGGAGACTGAGAGCGAGTGCCCTCTCACACCACCTCTACCTCTGTCCTATGCTGAAATTAATCACTGAAGCTGTCCAGTAAAGGACAAGACAGTGATGAGAGAGAGAAAGAGAGAGAGAGAGAGAGAGAGAGAGAGAGAGAGAGAGAGAGAGAGAGCAGAAGAGATTGAGAGTGTGTTATGCAACTTGAGTGGGTGGCGTTGGGCCGACGGCAGGCAGACAGTGGCACTCTGTTTGTATGCGTGTGTATGTGCATGTGTGCATGTGTGTGTGTGTGTGTGTGTGTGTGTGTGTGGGTGTGTGTGTGTGTGTGGCTGGGAACGAGGCGATCAGGAGCCGTGGGAGCGCCAGCAGGGAGGGCTGGGCTCCTGGCGTGACCCTTTATCTCTGAAACACAGGGGAGAAGTGGTTCAGCACTCAGGAAAGAGAGGCAGTGTTATAGCTGACAGAAAACTTGGGACACGTTTTACACTCGACACATAAAACCAAAATAGTTGCAAAATATTAAGATAGATGTAACATTACAAATTACTATTAATTGATGTAAAGTGTAAAGGCAGTGAAACACTCATTAAATCTACTGTAACTGGAAAAGAAAAACTTTACTTAACTGCATTATTTTTCTATAACAGAAAATATACATGGTTTATTTCATACATGATGCCATACATGATATTTCATAAATAATACACTTCAACTCACCTAATATTTTTTTTTTTTTGGCCTTTAATAAAATGCTTTTAGAGTCTTAGTAACATGACATGCTTTTTTATACTTAAGGACTTGAAATAAATGAAATTTTCTTTAATTTAATTTAATTTAATTTGCTATGTTATTTTATAATTAATAAAAATTATTATTATTATTATTATTATTATTATTATTATTATTATTAATATTATTTTTTTATAATAGAATTTTTTTTATTATTTCAAATTAGATATGCTGGGCAACACATTATTGATCCTATGCAAATATTTATTCATTGTTTTAGTTCAGACATAATACATACATCTACACAATAATGTTCTTTGAATTAATTCATATTTTATGATACGCTTCCTTGGATGGAGGTACAAAACGATAACACAACTGATGATCACTTTGGGTAAAAAAACATTTGCCAATCCTTATGCTGCTAATTTATTTATTTGTATGTATTTTTTTAATATCCACAATTTCTGGCTTTCCATTTTTCCTTCTCAACCCTAAAAGTGCTTTTGACAGCAAATCCTAAACACTTTAATCTGCATCAATAATCGATTTTATGGCCGCCTCCCGCTTCACATCCATTCTCACAGGAGTGAGGGCCACGTCCGCCGCCTCTCACAGCCCTAAATCAAAGCTCAGGAGCCATGAATGACAATGTCCCTTTCTTCCCTCTCCACCCCCTGAAGAAGAAAGGCGTGTATCACCCCTCCACCCACTCCCCCGACCCGTCTCTGCCCCTGAACCGTGTTTACAGCCGAGACGAGGTCGCTCACTTCAAGGTAGCGCTCGTGTTTCTCCTGCCCTCGTGCTCACCTCTCGCTATTCACATGGTCCGCAGTGACAAGGCCCTCCTCTGTGCGCCCACAAGCCAGCGCCACCGACTCTATTCGTTAGCCTTAACTACCACGTCGCTGTCCTGGCACACAAAGCCACAGTTCCCGAGCTAGAGCGAAAAAAGCCTTGTGACGCCCAGTCAGGGCAGTTGGGAGGATTCCAGCTCTGAAGATCCGTTACCTGCTGCCATGGTGATGCCCTGAAAAGAGAGACGCACGTCTTCCAGGAAGCCCTGCTGGCTGAAAGTCTCCCTTTCTGCTGAAGAGAGTCATTCAGAGAGATTTAAGTCAAGCTAAGATCAGGTCAAGGATCAGCCTAACAAAGTGGAAATGATTTTGTTTGTGGGGACTGATGTTGCACGTTTGGAAGATGTAGTGCTTTGTTTATTTCCGTGATGAAAAACTTTCATTGCATTAGTGTCGCA
Organism: Silurus meridionalis; assembly: GCF_014805685.1. Lineage (NCBI taxonomy): Eukaryota > Metazoa > Chordata > Actinopteri > Siluriformes > Siluridae > Silurus > Silurus meridionalis. The sequence goes on from NC_060906.1 coordinate 20,263,899, forward strand.
CACAACTTTTAAATTAGAACATGTGACTTTGTTTAGAATTACTGAGCAGAATTAATGACTGACCTATAATCTGTGCACTTCAAATCCCAGCATTACCAAACTGCCGCTGCTTTACTTGACATCTTCTTGGTTTCACCTGCTTGCTGAAGCCATTGTCATGCATGCACACAATCAGCTTATTGAAAAAGATTGATCAGTAGAAGTGTAGAAATGAATTGGAAGACCAGCCTCAACAAGTGGAGAAAATAGGGCATCAGAATGGCTCTACCAAGAACATGACACCTTTACAGTTTTTTTAAGTTGCTTTGCAGCATTTGTCGAATCATTCTTAATTTTTGCAAATCAGTAAATGCATTTCTCAAAACTTTTTGTACAAACAGCACAACACATTGGATTTTTTGCAAAGGTTTGTACTTTTCTCAAAATCATTAGTTCATCTCTCAAAAGTGAGTATTTGTGTCAATGAACATCTCATTCCCATCAGAAAAAAAAGTCCTTTTGTTCACAAACAAAATCATCAAAGTGTTTAGTCACATTGTCAGTATGACGCTGCACAGTTTCAGGGTTTCTTAATATAAACTATGGTTTGGATCACAGTGATTAAAAATGCACAAAATTACAATTTTCTTCTGTTTGGTATCTATAAATTTTAGCAGCACAAATTCATTTATTCGATCACATTTGATTTATATTGACTGCAAGAGACCGGACAGGATTCACACTTTTACAAGTGTTTGTTTGTTTCTTAGTTGTTCGTCCATTTTTAGAATTTATAATTCAATGTTTTGCTCTGTCTGTATTCACTCTTCAATTGGAGTTTCACAAGATTCACCTTTGACCTGTTTTAGAGAACTGATTGATCATTGGTTGATCTGATGCCGTTCACTCACCTTCATTAGTGACATTCAAGATTCATCTGCGCAATTCATCAATTCAACACATTTACAAAAAAAAGTTTATTAGAGATTTTAGATGACAGATTATGACAACTGGTTTAACCATTTTACATTCAATTAGATGTTTTGGGGGTTAAAACTATTCAGGTGAAACGATCAACATGAACATAAACAACTGATAATGAAGGAAACAGCAGACACTTGTACACAATCGATTAAATGATTTAACAAATAATTCGCAATTTGATCAAAGCAACGAGAAATGTTCTTATGATGAGCACAAATGACTAAATGACATGGAGGTTGAAGAAGGAGCTTTGAGAATTTCATTTCTGATCTGAGAAATGCTCAAAAGCAACTGAGAAAAACCGTAAAACTGCTGACAATAACAAAAACGTATCAACGAGACTGCCAGGAGACCTTCAGCAACACTGCAGGAATATCTAACAAATACTAATAACTCCCTTCATGAGACAACAATCTCTTGTATTCTTCACAAATCTGGGTTATGGGTGAGGTTATGGAAACTCATTTTCTTAAAAAAACAAAAAAGCCCACCTTCATTTAGCCAAAACCACAAAATAACTCGGCCTGAAAAATCCAAGGTACAAGAGCTTTTGTGAAATTCAAAAAGATTACTTATAACCTCACCATACCCCCACTGCATCACTCCACCACTCCAAAATAAATATCGATTCATTGTTTAATTTTCTTAACATAATATATAACACTACATGTGATGATGTTTTTCCTGGCTAATTTTATACCAGAATGCTTTCCTGGAGTAGGTACTGTGTGACATTACACACAATAAGTGATTAATTCAGGGTGAAATTTATTACCAAGTCATTCCTTATGTTGCCAAAAACAGTTTTCTTCTATTCACAATTTATCACATTTCTAAAACCTTAAATCTGCTAGATTCTCAAATTATTTGTTACACGATAGCAAATCCTTACATTGTATTTATATAGCTTATCACATAGGGAAAGCCCCACCTACAGTGAAGCATGGTGGTGGCAGTATCATGCTATACGGCTGCTTCTCTTCTGTCAAGGCGAGGGCTCTATTCAAAAGATAACAGGCAGCTTTAAATACCAATCTAATTTGGCACAAACCCTGCAGATCTCTGTTAGAGAGCTGTAGATGAAGTAAACCATACACCTTCTACAATGATAATGGCCAAGAAAACACAAATCCAAGTCAACAATGGAATGGTTTCAGATTAGATTTTTTAAAACCCAGATCAAAATTTTAATCAGAAATTTGACTTAAAAAAGGCTGTACATGAGAGAAATCTCTATCCCATCCCCCATTTTTTGCAATTTAAGAGCTTGGTAACTATATTTGAAATAAATGTAAATAATAGCATAGCCAGCAATGATGATGATGATGATGATGATGATGATGATGGTGGTGGTGGTGATGAACAGTTTCAAAATGCTTTTTGGAAAAGCAATAGACAGATACAATAGACAATAGTATATAGCAATATCTATGGACGGATACATAAAAAAAAAAAAGAATAGATAGATTAGATTAGTTTAGATTAGATTCAATTCTTTCATTGCACAAGTGTGTTAAAATTATTCCTATTACAGTTACATTGGGGTTGTTCATTATTCTCCTACAATGGCATATCCAATATTGAGAGATGTGTTAATACTGATCTGTTAACATATTGGGTATTATTTATATTTTTCAGTGTTTTACCATTCAGTATATTTTGCAATGTTTCAGCTTTTTGGTGTACTTTTGTAATGAGCAGCAAGCTCCTCCTGTTCCAGAGAACAATTGCAGCATTAAGCGGATGATGACATGCTGAAGATTTAGGAAAATGGGATAAAAACAAAACAATGAGGGTCAACCGTGAAATATGTTAAAATGCTGAGGTTGTATGATTGCATGCTGGGGATCTTTACTTAGCAGTCAGAGTGAGAAACTCGTCACCAGTGCAGAGAGTACAGGCTGTTAAAACCACAGTCGGTGCGTGCAGGCTGCCTGAGGACATCAGCACACTCTTTCCTGACACACACACACACACACACACACACACACACACACACACTGCAAGCCCTGTGGCATTCTCACGAGAAACTGTTCTGCGTTATGTTTCTCCCAGGGAGCAGCTCACGACTTCCACCGAGCACCAAAATCCCCTTGAAGAGTTCCCAGAATCATTTTAGGCCACACTGCTAATTTTAGTGCCCCGCTGGTTAACCGAGGTCAAAGGTCAGGCGAACATTTCAAATGAAACATGGTCAGGAGGTTAAAAATATCAAGCAGGACAATTCTGAGAGACACACAGATACAGAGAGAGACAGAGCGAGATAGAAAGAGAGAGAGGAGAGCGGTTAGCAGGATGGTGGGGCTATTTTTTGCAGCCGTAAGAGGAAGATGGGGAGCAAACGACGTGTTTCCTGTAAATAAAAGAGATGTGTAGCTATCATTGTTTTGCCAAGAAAACATGGTGTGGATGTTTGTATTTCTTTGACACCTGTTTTTCTTTCTACAACGTTACATGAAAAAATTTGGAAGACATAATCATCCATAACAAGTGATATGTACAGTGTCTATAATAATATTATATACAGCAAATTCCACTAAGCTAACGCTAATCATGCGTCCAACGCCTCAGATGGGTTGTTTCAAAGGCTACATCCTTCCTGTTCCTAACGCAACTCCCAGGAAGATTGTGCATTGTCTACACGCTTCAGGAAATGCCATCTTTTACAGGTGGTAGAATATGGCATCCACGTAATGAGGGCTCAACGTGTGTGTCAACACACTCTGGATTTAGCAACGATACTCTGCAGGAAGGAAGATCCTCATATCCTGCATCATCACATCGCCGTGACGTGACCACTGTCCTTCCTTGCAAGGCGGTTATTTTGAGAATCTGGCTTTCTGTGAAGTTTTTTTTTTAAACGTGAGTCTAAACTCGGACGACGGAAATAAACAAGACGGTAATAAACACCATTGTTTACACTGAAGCCGCTGAGTCACATGACATGACCTTAAATGACATCTCTTCCATATCACAATAATTTCCTTAGAAAAAACGGATGTTAGGATGTTAGACATGATGTAACGCATGTTAGAATGACATCAGTACACTCTCAGAAAAGGTGTTCAGTTTTGAAGTGGAATTTGTGTGAATTTTTACGATTTGTACTATAACATAATTACTGATACACAGCAGTGGATATGACAATTTAATGTTTTTACATTTTTGTATAAAGTATAATATATTTAAATTTATTATAATATATGAATTTATCAGAATTATTTGGAAGATTTTATACAATTTAAAATATTTTTCAATTTTTTTAATTTAAAATAAAAAGTAAATTTCTAATATAAATTTCCAATTTTTATTATTTTATAAAAAAAATTGATTAATAATAATATATGTATATGTGATGTAATAATATGTAAATTTTTTGTAGTATAAATTATTATGACTATTAGTGGTAAAAACAGCAATAAACACTTTTTATTTAAGCAAAGGCATCATCTGAGATATAGTGTGGTTTTCTGTCAGACAACGTTTATTTAGCATAAATGGAAGGAGAATCCAGTGTTGGCGCTTTGTAGCGGTCAGAGATCCAATCAGAGCTGTAACTGTTTCAATATTTTCCAACGTCTTTAGGATTTATGATTTTTGGTAACATGATAAGGTGATATTTATTATCTTGAATAAATGACTAATTATACTATATACCGAGTGACAACAGAAACTAGCTTGTTTAATGTGTTGCTCATATACTTATGGTATAAGAGAAATAGAACATTGTAGAACATGATCCTGCTGATGATCATTTTTATTTAAAAGCACCTCCAGGGTGTTTTATTAATTGAATAAATGTGCTGTATATGGAAATGATGTGGAAATCACCTGAGGTGTTTGTTTTCACAAAATCATATTCAAGAACACCATGAAACCAGTGGCGAGCCGTGTATTTGGTACCTGAGCCTTCAGTGGGGACTTACCCGACTTAATCCTCCTCTTAATACCACCACTATCACGTCGCAATTATAGAAACCATCAATACTATACAAACATGCAATATAAAAACACGTGGCATTACAGAGAGAGAGACATTTCACATTTGGAGGGTGAAGACCATTTTACTAAAGCAAGAAACCCAGTTAAGACTCCAAACCTCTACACTACAACCACAACTGTGCACCTACATCATCTGGAGCAGTTCAGAATCAATATTTGTCTAATAACATGACAAAAACATAAAAATGTAAAAACAATACAACCTACTCACCAGAGATGCAGACTCATAATTTGCACCACTCCTCAGAGGCTGTAATCCAGTGGTACCGCTCGTATTCACTGGTCTGGAAGTGGTGAACAAACCCTTTCCCAGGCTGAGACAAGCTAGCTAGCTTTGTGGTAGCAATGTCTAGCTTTTTCTGGAAAATGTATGTTTGAGACCAAATCAATTTCTCTTCCTTTGTCAGCCATTGTGGGCATAAAAAGTCTATCTCAGATGTATTCACGTGTGCAGATCGCTACAGACGTTTTTTTGTCAGTCGAACTTAGCTGTAACAGTTTCCCTCTGACCAACCAATCAGAGGACGAAAAAAAGTTATATTCTGGGTCAGCTAGCTGCCCTGTGAGGAGAATTATATTAAATTGAATTGAAATCTGATTGGTTAAAGAAAAGATTTATTTATTATAGAGACTAAGGTAAAAATGCCAGCAGTACTGATTGTAAAGGCCCTGGGCAGGTTAGATTGACATGGCAACACATAGAGGCTGAAATCTGATTGGACAAAAAATGAAACATCCACATACACGTACTGGAAGCAGTGCAGGAAGAGAAACACTATGAAAAGAAGAGAATAAACTGTTGTGAATAAATTAATTCAATTTCATGTAACAAATATTAGAATTTAGGTTGTAAATGTAGGTCAGCGCTTCAGAGAAAGCTTTTCTGGCCCTGATGGCCCACCACTGCATAAAACATATTTCTCAACAAATTATCTCCTGAAAGCTTTTGAATGACTTTAGAGTACAAATACAATGATTAAGCACTTAAAGAGTGACACCAGTGACCAATATTACTGCACTGACACCACCACAACTTAATTTAACCCATTATGCATCACAAGTGTATCATGATGGATACTCATGATAACTGTACAATAAGTACATGTACTTATCATACATGGGCAAGTAGCAAGTAAGCAACAGTGACATTTTTACATGTTTAACACTTGTGAGGCTCTTCAGTGTCTAAAGCATGTTTCTTTTACATGCTACACAGATTCCAGACAACTTAATTACAGTATGTTTTTAACAATTTGGTTTTCTTGTTGTTTGTGTTTTTCCTTTCTGATCAAGTGAACCCTGTCTGGGATAAAGTGATTACTAAAAAAATGAATTAATGGTAAAAAACAGCAAGCTGACACTATTTGGCCCTTGAGCAAGGCCCTTAACCTTATCTGCTCCAAAACCCTTAACCCTTTCTGCAATGTATCATGGCTCATCACCCTGCACTCTGACCCCAGCCTTTAACAGTTTTTCTCAGTTGCATTGGAGCGTTTCTCAGACTAGAAATGAAATTTCTTAAAACTACTTGTTCAACCTTCACATCATTTAGTTATTTGTGCTCATCATAAGAACATTTCTCGTTGCATTGATCAAATTGCGAATGCTATGGTACATCATTTAATCGATTGTGTACAAGTGTCTGCTGTTTCCTACATTATCAGTTGCTTATGTTCATGTTGATCAAAATATATTATACTGGTTAAAATAGTTTTAACCCCCAAAACATCATTTCTCGAATCATCGTTATATATTTGCACATCAGTACGTGCATTTCTTAAAACTATTTGTACAAACAGCATTGGATTTTTTGCAAAAGCCTGAACTTTTCTTAAAATCATTCACTCTCAAAAGTGAGTATTTTTGTCAATGAACATCTCATTCCCATCAGAATGTTTACTCACGTTATCAGTATGACGGCGCACAGTTTTAGGATTTCTTGATATAAACTATAGTTTGGATCACAGTAACTAAAAATGCACAAAAATTTGACTTCCTTCTGACTTGCAGCTATGAATTTCAGCAGCACAACTTTATTTATTTGACTGCATATTTGATTTATATTGACAGCAAGAGGACAGGATTCACACGTTTACTTTACTGTACACGTGTACGTTTGTTGTTCGTCCGTTTTCAGAAATTATAATTCTGTGTTTTGCTCTGTCTGTATTCACTCTCCAATTGAAGGTTCACAAAATTCACCTTTGACCTGTTTTAGAGAACTGATTATTGGTTGATCTGATGCCGTTCACTCGCCTTTATTAGTGACATTCAAGATTCATCTATTAACCTCAGAATACTTTGCTTTCTAGACATCACTGTGCCCATAGTAGAAGGTGGTACCTTAGTGGTTATGGCATTGGACTTTTGATCTGAAGATCTTGAGTTCAAATCTCAGCTACCTCCAAGATGCCACTCCTGGGCTTTAAGCTCATGAGATAAACTGTAAGTTACTCTGGATGAAGGTGTATGCCAAATGCCATAAATGTAAATAATAGGGATAATGCAGGTGCTGATCATGTCCTTTTTTATGCATATTCTTTTTTTTATCATTTCAAAGTTTTTCACATTTTTGAATTTTCCAAATCATTCAAAAAAAATAATCTTCACAATGAAAAGGATCTTGAAAGTTTGAGATCGCATGTCAAGGTCAAACTTCTGAGCACTCACTAATGCTTTTTCACAGCTGCTGAGGACAATAAAGTGTCAAACTTGAAAGCTTTGAGATCTACCACACATTATCATTATCAAAAAACTGTTTCCATCTTCTAGCTCATATCAGATTTACACATATATTTCTGTCAAGTCAGAAGGTTACACTTTAACTTGAGAGGATGAGCTCATTGGTTGATAATACCAGCACAAACACAGGCTTATCAATACATTTTCCTTCAGCATGAATACTTTGGCAGCATGATCTGACGCTACAGACTTCGAAATAATGTTATCAAAATGGTCAAACAAATAACCAAACACTGTATATATATCTTCTTCTTCTTCTTTCGGCTTCTCCCATTAGGGGTCTCCACAGCGAATCATCCGTTTCCATACCCCCCCTGTCCTCTACATCTGCCTCTTTCAAACCAACTACCTGCATGTCTTCCCTCACCACATCCATAAACCTCCTCCTTGGCCTTCATATTTTTCTCCTCCCTGGTGGCTCCATCCTCAGCATTCTCCTACTGATATACGCCATGTCCAAACCATCTCAATCTCGCCTCCCTCACCTTGTCTACGAAACGTCCTACATGCGCTGTCCCTCTAATAAACTCATTTCTAATCCTGTCCATCTTTGTCCTCTCCTAATATAAACCACAGCCACCTCCAGCTCCGCCTCCTGTCTTTTTGTCAGATATCTTCGATATATCTATACCTGTCATCTGTACCTTGAGAAAAGCTTGAGATAAATTTTCAACATTCTCATTTCTTCATGAAAAAAACTATAAAGGGAAATAAATGCAGAAACATTATGTGAAATTTTGATTTTGATTCTTGTCTGATTATAATTTGTTATATATTTTTTTTATATTAAATATTTTTTATTTATATATTTTGAATAAATCTAATAAGAGAAATCCTGTATATTATGGTTTAGTAATGAATAATTAATCATTCATAATAATAACAACTATTGGAATAATATTAAAATAATAATAATAATAATAATAATGATAATGACTTTGAAAAATACAGGTTTTGATATTGATATCGATATCGCCGATATTAGTCCTGAAAGTATCAGATCGGATATTAAATAAGCAACATCGCCCGTCCCATGTATATAATACACACATGCCGCCATCTAGTGGTGTGTCAATGAATTGCGTTACGTACGGTCCTTGGTTTTTCGATCCGTACTGCGCTTGCGCGTCTCTTTTGACGCGCATGCGCACTCAGAACCCGGCAGCATTCTTATTTTAGCGGTAGAACAGCATGGAGAACATGTTACAGTTCATGAAACTAGTAGGGCAGTTAAAGGTAACGCATTTATTGTATAACAAATCTCTCATTTTAAACCGAAACGTAGCTTTTCTTAGTTCTAATTTAATGATTCTTCGCTACGATTGTTTATTTGACTGTACTTTTAGTTGAATATCTACAATCTGAATTTAGGATGTTGTTTTTCTATAGACATATATGTGGCTTATCCTTTTACTTTGTGTCATTTGTCTGCGTGCTTTAGATTTATACACACACACACACACACACACACACACTTGTAAAAATTAGCAAGTGTTTTAAGTGTTTAGTGCTCAAATGAGTCCATGCTTTTGTTGTTGTTGTTGTTCTTCCACTAGGGGTCGCCAAAGCAGATCATGTATCTCCATATCACTCTGTCCTCACCTGCATGCCTTGCCCTTCATCTTTTCCTTCTGCCTCAGCATGCTTCTGCTTATGTCCCTCCATATGACCAACATGACCAAACTGTCTCAATCTAATCTCTCTCACCTTGTCTCCAAAACGTCCTACCTGCATGGTCCCTCTTATAAACCCATTTGTAATCCTGTCCATCCTCGTCACTCCCAACGACAATCGGCATCATCTCAAACGTCCAGCTCCGCCTCCTGTCTTTTCGTCAATGCCACTGTCTCTAAACCGTATACAACATCGCAGCACAGTCTTATAAACCTTCCCTTTTACTCCTGCAGATACTCTTCTATCATGCTTTGCTTCATATAATTACTAAAGAAACATTTTATTCACACCAAAAACCTTTACACACTTACAGCAAGCATTACAATGCGGCAATAGTGTCCCTGACACATGACACATACAATTCAGATTTATTCCTATAGCACTTTAAACATTGTCCCAAAGCAGCTTTACGGAGATAAATAGGTTGTAAAATATGAGTTTATATGTTAGTGCTTATAAGTCCATCTCTAATGAGCGTGCCAGTGGGCAACAGTGGATGGTGAGAGAAAGAAAAGCTTGAGAGGAACCAGATGAGGATGGGGTCAGTTTTGAGTCTGGTTCCCCTCAAGCTTTCTTCCTCATACCATCTCAGGGATTTTTTCCTTGCCTCTGTCGCCACCTGCTTGTTATTAGGTATATAAATATATATAGGCACTAAACTTATAAATTAAATTTTAACTTTTGTATATGTGTAAATCTGCGTTGGGAGAACGTTCATTGTTAAAAATGCTTTATAAATAAAACTCTAATTGGAGTTTGGTGGCATTGAAGGTTCATGGATTGTTCAATAATTGTTGCATTATGGTTAAAGTGTGCAGTTTAGTGATGGGGACTTAAATTCAGAATCGTTCATGCAAATTGTAATCCTGAGCCGTTGTAGCAGCCATTGTAGTCCTAAATCCTGAGCCTTTCTCATTTCTAAAACATGCACATGCTCATGACAAATAAATGCAAAACTAAACCTCAAACAAAACAAAAAATAAGCAAGAAATGTACACTTTTGTTCTTTTTTGTCACATGTTTATAGTCTGTAAACTTGCAGTTTGGTCTCTTGGGCATTTTTCAGAGTAATTATGCCAAAGTTTATACATCATTCACACTCATTGAACCACTGATTGTATATGACATTATCAATCTTAGTGACTGCTTATGAGATGTTATATATAACAAGAATGACTGAAATACTTCATTCAAGAGGAATTAAAAAATCCAGTATATAGCTACAATCTGGGCTAGAAAGAAATCAGTCCCATCCTCACTTGTCCATACCATTCTGTGTGTTGTTGTTTTAGACCGGTGGTATTGCTGTGTTCAGGTTCACAAAAAAAAAATATATATATATATATATATATATATATATATATATATATATATATATATATATATATATATATATATATATATATATATATAATTTTATATAATTAAAAATAAAGAAAGAAAGAATTATTAAAGAAAGTAATTAAATAAAAAAGTTCTCCTAAAAAAAAAATTAGGAGAAAATTATTTTTATATAAAAATATATAATTTATATATGTTTAAATTTTAATAAATTACAAATATATATATATAATTTATATATGTTTAAATTTTAATAAATTACAAATATATATATATATATATATATATATATATATATATATATATATATAATATTTTATTTATTTTTTTATTACAAAAAGTTGCAAAACAATACGCAATTAAATTACTTGTTAGCACATTTCTAGCAGTAACATTTCACATTTATCAGCCAGAGTGAAAAAAAATCAAAGGCTCTCAGTTACTATGAGATGATCAGTATCGGGTATTTGAGTACTGAACTCGGATCAGTAGATTCTCTTAGGTTGAATGTTTACTGAATGTGTACAGGTGAGACTTTTTTTTTTTACAGCTTTAACATTTCACCTTATGTTTCAGCGTGTTCCAAGGACAGGTTGGGTCTACCGGAACGTAAAGCAGCCTGAAAGTGTGTCTGATCACATGTACAGGATGGCGATGATGGCACTAACACTACAAGACCCCAGTGTAAACAGAGAGAGGTAAGTAAACACACATTTTCTCAGTGGGCAGTAAAGAGGACACAGTACACATGGATGGTAATGGCCTTTTTGCTCAGGATTAATGAACTCCTTCACATCCTAAATGGAAACTATTAATCCACTGATATCTAGCTGAGGCTCTTCAAGAACAGAATAGTAAAGTTCCAATATGCTTGTTGGTTTTTCATTTCAGATGCATGAAGATGGCATTGGTCCACGACCTGGCCGAGTGCATAGTGGGAGACATCGCTCCTGCCGACAATATCAGCAAAGCTGAGAAACACAGAAAAGAAAAGGTGCAGTGCGAAATGTTTTTAAGACTAGAAACAAGTCAAACTATCTGCCAGTGCAGTAAGATAATTACACTTGGTAAGATTTCTTGAAATCAGAAAACCTCGCTGGGCTTTTAGAAACAAACTCTCTTGAAATAAGCATTCAATACACTTATTCCACCAGTCGATTTAGTCTGAATGTTCATTATTTTTTAAACAGTTTGCTTTTCTTAACTTGAGTAAAAAAAAATGATCCTAAACAAGCAACTTTCTTTTGGCTTCTCCCATCAGGAGTCGCCACAGCGGATCATCCGTATTCGTGATCCGCATCTTTGAGTTGGAACATGTTTTTACGCTGGATGCCCTTCCTAACGCAACCCTCCCCATTTATCCGGGCTTGGGACCGGCACTAAGAGTGCACTGGCTTGTGCAACCCTAATGTCTGGGTTAAGCTACTAAACAAAATAATTCCTTATCATTGAAGAAGTCATCATTATATATTCTGTCTCAAAATGAGACAAAGCATTTCAACTAAAAACAAGATCACGCATACATGCGTATTTTCAACAATTATTTATTCAAATGCAGACGGTCTTGTAACACACAGTAGTTACGGTGCAAAAACAAATCAAAATCATTACTTGCTGCTTTTCAAAAATACTTTTTGCGACATAAATCATTATCGAAAGTATTTTGAACACTGACAGATATTCGACATGAGAAACGGAAATCAAACTACAGAACAACTTAGTAAAAAGTCATAGGTACTTCGTATAAAGAACAAAGTTGCAAACAAATCCTGGATAATGATTGGAAAGGGTGTGATGACTTAATACTGCTTATGATAAGTCTTTGGCATTATCTTGTAAATAAATGTGTTGGTTTTGTTGATTGAAACAAGAATTTAGAATAAATAATGAATAAATAAAGAATTTAGAATAAATAATGCTAATGACTAAGTCCTAAGTGTACAAGTTATTACAGTTTAAATGAAGTCTTAAAAGATACAAAGCCTCAAATGATCTTTCTGATGATATTCAAGTTTAATTTGCAGGTAAATTAACTGACTTTAAGCTTTACTAAGAAGGAAAATAAATAATCTTAAAATAACCTTTAACAATCTGCTCTTGTATAAAATTTTATTCTTAAAAGAAGATCAATAAGATTTTTATGTCTAGAAATAATATTAATTCTTGAGTGGATAAAGTCACTTTGCTTCTCATAAGAGCACACGCCACACGCTCCATTCTGTGTCTAAAATAACGTTCTACTCTTTCAGGAGGCAATGGTTCACATCACAGGTCTGCTAGATGAAGATCTGCGGAAGGAGATGTACAGGTTGTGGGAGGTCAGTTTTTGCTCATGTGCCATATACACCAACCATTATAGATCATTACTGTGATCATTTCAGCCTTTTTTGCTTCTCTATACAGGAGTATGAGACTCAGTCGAGTCCTGAGGCCAGGGTGGTGAAAGAGCTGGACCAGCTGGAGATGATCCTTCAGGCTCACGAATACGAGGAGTTGGAGGGGAACCCGGGCAGATTACAGGAGTTCTTCAACTCCACTGAAGGTTTCATCAAATTCTGTGTCACATATGTAGACAATAAGGAAAAAGTATTGAAAGGAAGGTGAAAAAAGGGATGGAAAGCCAAGACACCAGCTGAGATCGATCAGTAATTAAAAAGCAATCCTGCCCCTTCACAGTGCAAATTAATATCAGATGGTTCAATCCCAACAAATGGCCTGTATAAAGGTGTCCAATTACCAAGGTTTCACACAGGAAACATCTCATGATGGGTAAAACTAAAGAGCGCTCTCAAGACCTTCTCCATACCATACTGATGGCATTGGTTACAGAAGGATTTCAGAACTTCTGTTCCAGTGAGCACTGTTGGAGCCATAATCCAGAAGTGGAAAGAACATAATTTTACCATAAAAGCAGGAGCAGGTGCTCCTCGCAAGATTTCTGACAGAATAGAGAATCAGAGGAGTTGTCCAAGAGCCAAGGACCACATGTGAAGAGCTTCAGAAAGACCTGGAATTAGCATGTACAATTGCTTCAAAGAAAACAATAAGTAATGCATTCAACCGTCATGTCCTGTGTGCACGCTCACCACGCAAGACTCCGTTTCTGAAGAAAAAGCATGTTGAAGCTCGTTTATAGTTTGAAACACAACATTTGGACAGAGCCTGTGAAATACTGGGAGAATACAGTCTGGTCAGATGAGACCAAATTGAGATCTTTGGATGCCATAATACACCATGTTTGGAGAGCACTGCACATCACCCCTAAAACACCATAGCAACAGTGAAGTTTTGAGGTGGGAACATCATGGTGTGGGGTTGTTTCTCAGCATACGGTACTGGCACACTTGGAAAAAAAAAATTATGAATGGAAAAATTTACCAAGACATTATTGATAAAAACCCGCTGCCATCTACCAGGATGGTGAAGATGAAACGAGGGTGGACATTTCAGCAAGACAATCATCCCAAATTGGTTTCAGAGAAAGAAAATAAAGCTGCTAGAATGGCCCAGTCAAACACCTGACTCGATTAAAAATCTATAGAAAGAACTAAAGATCAGAGTTCATAGAAGAGGCCACAGAACCTTCAAGATTTAAAGAACAGGCCAGAATCAGACCTGAGCGATGCGTGCAACTGGTTTCTCCATACAGGAAGCCGTCATTCCAACAGAGACTTTTTTATGAAGTATTAAATACATCGTGTTCAATACTTTTCCCCCCCGTGTCATTTCACATTATTACACATAACTTCATTTATGGACATTTATGGTTTGATTACTGAGAAAAATGGTGATGTGTTCAATACTTATTTTACCTGCTGTATATACTGGATATAAAATAATGATATATACTGACCAACTTTATTTAACTAAAAAATGGCTGCTTAAGGAAGAATATATTTTATATAGAAAGTTTGTATTTCAGGATCTATATCTACATTACCTTTCTTATTCTCCAGATAAAATACTGTATTAATACTGTAGACTACAATACATTTGAATATTTTATTTACAATCAAATATGTTATATATTTACATATATATTTGAGTAGTCATATAAAAAAAACATCAGATATGACCATTATACCATATACCCCTCTAAAACTGATAGCTAGAATTTATTAGAATCGATCCTAGAACTAATATATATATATATATATATATATATATATATATATATATATATATATATATATATATATATATATATAAATAAAACACAGCAAAAGTTGGTTAAATTGTTCACAGAATTCATATCATGTCTCTAAGCAGTAGAAGCTCCAAAACCTGATCATCTATTTCCATGGCTTCATTTTAATTAAAAGTGAATTAATCCTTTAGTATAATCTTTTGCTGGAATCTGGGTCATGTTGGGCCTTCATTAGGAAATGAACAAGCGGACAGGGCTGGAAAGAAGCCCATAAACCTGGATGTAGAAGAATATCACATTCTTTCCTCAGACCTCAAACCTGCTGTCAATCATTATATATTGAACAAGTGGCAAGAAAAGTGGGACATTTCCATATTCACCAGACTGATTTATATATTTCTGCTCCAGACAAATCTTTTTCTATTGAGCATATTTTATTGGACTCACTTTCAGGGTTTTTAGGACTTGTTTAGTGAAATATGATCAGAAATGGTCTGAAAATGAATATTTACTTGTAAAGGTAAAAGGTCTATAATCACAGTTGCTGTTTTGTTCTTCCTTCCGTTTGTAAACATGTTTATAGGATATTTTACATTTCAACAATGCAGCTTTTGTGCCTTCGTTACTGTTTTTAGCCATGAAGATACGCAAAGATGCTGGTATGACAATCAAATCTATATTACCACTACTAGCTAGAATCAAATATTACACAATTTTTATGAAACCCATTTTCCGATATCAGCTATTTAAGATACTACTGTGATATAAAACATTTGCTCGTAACACTGATTGAAACGATCTGCCGCAGTGTTTAGTATCGATGTACCGAAAGCATCTGTTTTTGTCGCAGGCCGTTTTCATCACCCGGAAGTCCTCGCACTGGTAAAAAGCTTAAACGAAGAACGAGCACGTCACATGACCAAAGCAGGAGAGACAGGATCGGAGAAATCAGCAGAAGTGAACTGCCACCCGACAACCAAGGACACATCATGAGCTGAGCGTTAGACATCAGGGCCGTACTGTACTGTATTTTATAGTTCAGATTAGATTTTTCACCATCCAGGATCCACCTGGAACAAATTTACTGTTAGGTGTTTTCTTCAGAACAAATCTTCAATTTTTTTTGTATAAGAAGTGAAATGATACTCCTAGAAATTCACAGTGGTAATGAATGCTGTGGTATGACAATGAAACAAATTGCTTTGCCTGTAAATGCATAATCCTGTCTACTTATGGTTTATTATCTGCTGTGATCCTCGGCAAGATCCTTCCACCAGGACCACCAGGACCTCTTCTGAGTTACAGTGTTTAGTTCGCTATATAACGCTTCCTATTTAAATCATATTTAATCAGCACGCCAGTTCTGATTATGCAGGTTCTAGTTTGACGATCAGTTGTTATACTTGTATTCCGATTTTGAATTGAGAATGATGTCTCACAGACGTATTTTATTTTGGTGTGTATCGCCTTGGTTTAAAACACAAGATTTCAGTCTTTAGTTATGAAAATAAAATGAAATCCTGTGGGTTATTTGTTTAGTTTTAAGTGGGACAGCTCAAACATGCCAAAAGTTTAGTAATCATACATCTGCATGCACGATAGTTTTATCTGTAACAAAATGGCAAATTAAAGTGAGTGCAAAGTATCTATGTAATGTGTGTGTTTACTAAATACTTTGTGTGCAAACCCTAAATCCTGAAACGCTTTCTTCAAATCTTTAACCTACTTTGTATACGATATTAAAATACAGCCCAGTCCAGCAGCATCGTGAAATACTGACCATATGTAATCTATTGATTCCTGTTTTTTGTGAAACAATTTGTAACTACTGATTCTGTACATACCAGAAGCTCGGAATAAGAAGTTACAAATTGTTAGATTTTTACGAATAATTTAGTAAAAAGAAATGTCTTCTAAAGTTTCCTAAATCTGTGATTGGAAGGCGCACACGGTATTTCGTATATTTTCGGTTTTGCTTGTTATTTAAGTTTAAGTTTATTAATATATAAGTTTATGTACCTTGTGTAATGTTATTGGGTTAATGATAAGGCCGTTTCTTTTCTTGTTAGAGGAAATCAGGAATCATAAACAAACTAAACTTTTTTTTACATTTTTTAAATACAATGAATTTTACAAACTATACGTTTTCAACCACTTCTCTGCAATCAGCCAATCATGTGGCAGCAGTGCATTGCACCAAAGCATGCAAATGCAGAACAAGAGTTTATATTCACATCAAACAGTAGAATAATAATAAACAAAATGAGTGTTTATCTTGTTTGTGTTTTACTTGGGATTTTAATGCATAACTGCATTTTGCAAATTTTATACAAACTGGTGCAAATCCAGTAAAAGAGCATTCTGCATTTTAAAAAAGAAAACTGAAGAGAAAAGCCCAAATAGTTCGAGCTGACAGAAAAGATAGCATAACTTTAACCACTATTTACAAACATGGTGATCAGAATAGCATCTCAAACCATACATGTTGAATCTTGAGATCAGTGCTGTCAGTGTCTAGAACAGCAGAAGACTGCATCAAGTTCTACTCCTGTTTACTAAAAAACAGTAAAAATTTACCCTCAAATGACTGTATAAGACTGTAGAAAGAACATTACTCATAATCTTACACTCCAGTGCTCATGTTAGTTCTCACTCTCTAGTGTTCTGTATTGTTTACAGACTATGATCACACTCTTGATGTCACCCAAATGAGGATGGGTTCCCTTTTTTGAGTCTGGTTCCTCTCAAGGTTTCTTCCTCATGACATCTAAGGGAGTTTTTCCTGGTCACAGTCGCCATGGCTGCTCATCAGTGATAATCACACACCGTTCACCTTAACTGTTGATTTCTGTAAAGCTGCTTTGAGACAATGTTGTGAAAAGCGCTATAGAAATAAACTTGACGACTTAAACCTGGAAGCTAAATCTACATTAGGTACAGGATCCCTGAAAGCCCCCTTTTTTTTCATTTGGCCTGCCACTTTAATAAGGAAACACCTGTATCAGCCAATTGTATGGCAGCAGTCAAATGCAAAAAACATGTAAATACAGGTCACAAGTTTTATTGTTTATATCAAAATGCAGAACGATCTCTTTGACTCCAATTGGCAGCCCAGAAACTATTATAAGAATATTTTATTTTGGGTTTTTTTGCACCGAAGAAACAACCAACTCAACACATGAGATGACAAAATGTCTTCAAGGTCCCACCTGAAGTCTTGACCAGAAATTAATCCATCACACATATAATATCAAATACATGGAAATCATAGTTTTATCCAAAGCTACAACAAAACAATCAACATTACGGTTCATGTCCTAGCTCTGTGTTCTAATATCGTCTATGTTTTCTGTATAATAAAAGTGACGTCTCTCTTCCCCCAGACATTCCCACAGATTCTCTACATCACCTAAAGAAAAATCAGATTTCACCTAAAGATATTTAAAATAAACTAGTCCAGAGTGGATTTGAAAAAAAAAAGTCTTAAAATATTTGATGGCTTCATTATTGAAAATCCAATGGAATGTAATTTGGTTACTGTGGGTTTTATTTTATTTCCTGTTGTATATGGAACTTCTAACATTTAAAGTGGCTGCTATTGATATGTGAAGAATATAAGATTACTTTGTGACTTTTTGGATTGGTTTTATTAAGAAGTGGACTAGATTTTGAATAGTGTTGAACATCTATTCTGTCACACAGGTATCTGTAAAAAGAAAAAGAAAAAAAGAAAGAAAAAGTACTCTGCTTCAATTATAACATTAAGTAACCAAAAAAAAAAAACCTAAAAGGGTCATAATTGACAGGCTATTCTGAAACACAAACATTTTCTACCTTAATGCAATAATCTGGAAACTAAATGTAGGGTACAAGTTTATACAAAAACTAAGCAGCTAATAAAACTAAACCAATTGATAACACTGGAGGCTGAAAAACACTGGATTGAAATATTGTTATTGTAATGCTCAATCATCACTTCTGACCACAACTTGTTTTTGTTTTCAAAAAGGCAAATACATTAGACTACAATGCTTTCTGTAAACATTTTGTTACATTTCCTGGACCTCGAATTGGTAAAATGAACTGATCTGGGGGTTTAAAATATTTTAAAACACAGCCTAAATGAAATGCTTGTTCATGGCAAATATTTCATTTAAGACAAGAACCGTTTCCAGTTTCCAGGTGCTGTATCCTCCTAGCCACAGAGGGGCACCAGAGCTTCATCTCCAATCATACAGCAGGCTGTACATTCCTTATTAAGTTTGAGTTGTTCTTAACACTCCTTGTGTTCTCCCAGGTCGTTAGCAGAGGCTGTGGGGCTGGCGTTCTGAGCGCTGGCCTGAGCTGCTGATGAAAGCACGTCCTCGAAATTTCCTCCACTGGCAGTCCCTCCGACCTTTGTCTTCTCAGATGGCAAAGAAAGACAGGGCCATGTTTATTTTCAAACAGCACACACAGCCTAATATACTGTTTCATTAATTACATTCATTTATTTATGAGACAGTCTCGAATTTTAATACTCTTATTGAAATAAAAGAAAAGCAGCTCCTGCAGATTAGGATCTATATTCTGTTTTGTTAGGTTCTGGGTTTGATTACAGAACATGTCGTATTTAAAACAGGGTCACTGACAAGGGTATAAAATAAAAAGCACTGAATGAAGTAAAAGACCGTATTCCAGTCAAGGAAGGGTGCCAATAATTCTGAAGTTACCTGTAGCACAATTTGGTAAGTGTTCAAGTAAGTGAGGTGCATATTAACCATAAATTAGTCACTAAATTCATTCTAAATTACAATTTTTATAGTAAGTGTCTCGTAAGATCAAAATAAGTTGAGCACCCGTCCTAAATTAGCTGTCACTATAGAATTACCTGCGATCTAAATTGCAGCTGAAACTAATACTAAGATTGGCTGATAAATCAACACCTTCCGACCAAAGACATTCAAGATTTTAACACTGCTGTTACATAATAACTTATATTTTCTAATAACACTGATACTGATACTCCCTACTTTACCCACACAATCAGAAAGCCACATGTGTGTTGGCAAAGTGCCAGGAGTGACCATACACATTAATGATTAACGTTACTAGACGAATTGATTTTCCAGAGACTGTGAGACAGAGAGAGAGAGAGAGAGAGAGAGAGAGAGAGAGAGCGCTTCACAGACAGAACTGACGCTTCAGGTTTGTTTGAAACTTGGGTCAATATTGACCCACAGCAGTCATCCACGCCCTGTCCGCTTACACTCACCTTAATGCTCGAAACGGTTGTTTCAACCTTCTCCTCGAAAGACTTGAAGGTCTCAGTGTTCCTGTTGACGTAAAAAAAGTCATATAATGTACAGAAATTCAGTCCAATATGCCATGCCTTTAAAATAACTGTCACAACTGTTATCTGGCCAACAAATTTTACTTACCATTAGCATGTTTGTTAACAGCATGTCATAAAACTAAGTATCGAAAACCCGGTATTAACTAGCCAACAGCTGCATGTCATACACAATATTTAAGAATGCAATGCTAATTATCTGTTAACAGTTATGCTTCCTGACAAACAGTGAGGATGTCATAAAATCTAAGTTGACAGCTAACATCACATACCTCTTTGAATAACACTTAGCATGCTATAAAAGTAACTGGCCAACCGTTAGCATGTCATACAAATTGTTAACAGTATATCATACTATTCAACTAGCTAATAGTTAGCATGTCAATAAACTGGCCAACATGTAGCATGTCATGCTACCTAATATGCTAGCAGCATTTCATATTACAAAATAGAAATAATTATCTAACAGTTAGCATTCGACTTTATGTCTGTGGGATTCTTTTGTCACTTAGACAACTAGACAAATAACACGATAGTAGTTTTATACTTTTTTTTTTACAATTTAACCTCGAAACGGCACCAACTTTGAATAAATGGTACGTTTTTTAGTAACCGTGTCAAAACTAAACATCACATTTCGCTTTTCTGGTGCCGAAATATTTTCAAATTGTATACTGTTTTTACTGTCAGCTCTGTCTTTGTGCCCTAAAATCGTTAATAAGAGCCACCCTCCTTAATTTAATTCAATCAGTTAACTGCTAATCTTTATAAGGAAGCTGTTCTTAATGACCTCATATGCACTTTGATCCACATTTACCTCGTGGTGGGCATGCTCATCGAGTGGCTTATCGAGTAGCTGTCCATAGTTAGCATGGTCAGGTGGGAAAGACACACATTAGCATGACGAAACAGGAAACAAGTACAGATTAAGCAAGCACAACACAGAGGATCTGCTGCAACAGTTACAACAGTGTGATTCTTCCTAAAGGCTGCTGAGGTATAAATGAGCCACATTATCAGAAGGGCATGTTATGTACACAGTTAGCATGTCTCAAGGTCATGGTATCTAACAGTATCTAAAAATGTGCAGCTCTGCAAGTCACGTCAGACTGTACCATAAAGCCTCGAAGCCTTGATTTTTATAATGCAATGTAACCAAGTTGAACTTGATACTTATTATTTTAACACAGAGCTGTGACATTCTCTGACACAGGATTATTTGATGTCATTTAACTATTTTATTGCCGTTTTGTAGTTTCATCTTGCAAAGGGGCCTGTTGGACAGATTTCAGTGGGTCCTCAAAAGTCATTCAATTTAAAGAAATAATTACATGAATACATATAAAAAATAAAATTTAATGACACTATTGTACCTGATATTAGCTATTCTAACATGGCAGGAATTTCATTATTCAATCTTGTTACTATTCAAGATCCAGTGGTCCAGTGGTAACTCATGGAGATTACGTTCTTAAA
Organism: Silurus meridionalis; assembly: GCF_014805685.1. Classification (NCBI taxonomy): domain Eukaryota; kingdom Metazoa; phylum Chordata; class Actinopteri; order Siluriformes; family Siluridae; genus Silurus; species Silurus meridionalis. The sequence goes on from NC_060906.1 coordinate 20,285,576, forward strand.
CCTCCGTGAGTTCCCAAAAATCCGCGAATTTTGGACGCACCCCCGCAGCCCCTATGGTACCTCAGTGAATTAATCTAGACATTATGTCACTTTAATACAATAATGTTTTAAAAATTTTTATGAAATTTGTTATTGAAAACAGTTTATAATGTTATTCCCGACGTTCCTAAATGAATTCCCACGAATTTGAAGATAATCCGCAACTTGATGTTAGTTCGGTTCCAAATGAAAACCCGCAAATTATCGGTGGTTGACTGTATAAACTCTATATCTATTTGTTTTTAACTAACATTTTAAAAGAATATTAACAAATTCATTAAAAAGCTTGATGATGAACAATGTAATTAGTAGGAATGAAAAAAATCCTTTCATTCATTGTCATCCATTCATTTATTATTTCTTTCCATTCTTTCATATAAAAGTATCATATCTCCAGCTTAAGGCTGTGATTGGCCAGTACCTACATTTCATGGTGGCCTGACAGTAACACACTGATGAAAGTAAAACTAAATATAAGGAGGAAGTAGATTTACTTGTGACATGAATGCAGTGTTCATTTCTTGATTCATTACATGCTGCTTGAGTACTAGCTTCAGCTATTTGAGTATGAAAAATCTTACACATTCTGGTGTGTGTGTTTCAGAAGTCACTATCCTCAGACACAAAACAAACATCAGTCCACACACAGTATCTTACCCTATTGAACTCAATCTTTTGAAGTGCAACAGGAGAAACATAAAACGTTAACATTTAGATCGTTTTATCCCGGCAAACAATCACTTATGGGATGTGTATTAGTGCGATCTAACATCAAATTCACACCATCTCAGAATACATACACAGAAAAGCATGCAAAGCAGTCCAAAACACACTTAAAACCCAAGGTCCCTTATCTTACACAACATGGGGATTAAAAATCATTTACATGCTGCTGAATGATTTTCTCATCCTGAGCATTGAGTCCTGTGCAGTTTTGTACAAGTAATAAGGCAGGATCATCATATACTACATGTGCTTATCTAAACAAATGTATTCATAGAGACTCCTAATCAGTGTACACATCAGAGGTCGAAGTATTCATCGGTTTTGTTGATTAATAGGCACCGATAGTTGATTTCAGGAAATATCGACAAAAATCCATACCTATAGTTTTTCCCGTCTGCGTCTGTTGCTGGACCGGCTAAGAAGGTCCGCTGTCGTTACGAGAGCGGCCTCTAGAGGCGAATCACTGGCGCTACGTGCTGTTTGTTTTTACACTTGAGAGTGCTCGCTGCACGGAGAGCGATATATCATTTATTACTTATACTATTATTTATTACTTAATATATTTATATTTCTGTCAGAACATTTTCATGATTATTTTACATGGAGTGTTTGGTTTTTTTATACAGTATATATTTTAAAAACTATTGGTTGATTAATAGGTTATCGGCAAGTACAATCCAACCTAGCTTTAGGTATCAGTAAAATCTACTATCGGTTGCCATCTAGTAAACATGCAGGGAAAAGATTGTTTTAAAATGTAATACACACACACACACACACACACACACACACACACACACACACAGACCCACCTCCTGGAACAGAGTAAGTCAAGGCCAAACATGCTGGAGTAAATCAAACAGAACGAAAGCATTATTTGTTTTGAGCACAATTATAATGTGGGAAACAAAAGTGTTAGTTATTTTAGCAAATGATCAAGAAGAAAAAGAAAAAATTGTATTTGATGTTTTATTCTTCAGGGCGGTAATTAAATGACTGCATCACTCTTTTCGTTAATATTTTACATACACCCTGTTGTGCCATTTCTTCTATTTTTACCATATTAGAAGAAACCTATCCTGACATCATATCTTCACAAATCTGAGCATGCTGGTACAAAATCTCTTGTGATTCTCGACCGAACGTCAAAGCAGACATTTTCGGGATTACAGGGGGATTTATTGTGTCTCAGGAGAAACACTTGACAAAACAACATCTCTTGAGGAGGACACCTTTTCTTTCTATTTCATCTTGGTGCTGTTCATGAGAAGCTACAGACATAATAAGATGTTTCGTTTTTTTTATTGTTTGCCTCTGGTTTTGGTTAAGAGCTTGAAAGCTGTTTTTAAACTCAAGTTTGGTTCAAATAACTGGTCATTAGTCTTCATAGAACCATCACTTAGGGTTTGTTTGAAGCCCACACACCATGCAAGACAGCCAATTCTTTGAGCTCTCAAACTTTGGTGTCTAATAGCATGATAGCACTAAAACACAGTATTAATATTATCTTTTTTTACAGTATGGAATATATAATCGCTTTGCTTAATTAGTAGATTGATGCTACTCTATTCTCAGACATTCTCTATGACGCTCCAACTATTTACTGTCTCACTTTTCAGGCCACGTGCTTCAGAATCTTGTTACAGCTGCAGTCTGATTGAATAGTTAGCCTTTTAGCTATAGACGCTTCTATACACCAGTTTCCAAACATTGTGGGAACAAGCTTTTCTCAGCAATATATAGTTTTAGCTAGCGATATATAGGATTTTTGCTTGAAAGTCTAATACTAGATTAGATTAGATTAGATTAAATTAGATTTAACTTTGTCATTGTGCAAGGTACATTTACAGAGCCAATGAAATGCAGTTAGCATCTAACCAGAAGTGGATAAGTGGCCTATTTACAATAAATAACAGTATAATATAAAATATACAGGATATGAGGGTGATTAATATGCAGGCAAAGTAGGAATAGTATACAACTTTTTGTATGGTTATACATATTTGTACAATTAATTGGGTTTTTTTTTTTCTACAGTGGCATTTGGATGATGAGTAATCGGGTAACTGTCTGAGAATCTGGGTCTGTGGAGCACCTAAATTACGTTGAATTAGATTAAGATAATCACATATTAGATGTTAGAGACATTATGGAAATTACAGAAAACTATTTTGCAAAGAAAAGGCTGGCTTTTCAATCAAAGTTTTTGCTTAAAGCGATTTAGTCAAGTCAAGTAGCTTTTATTATCATTTCTATCATATATACTGTAGCTGATGCACTACACAGTGAAATGAGAAAATGTTCCTACACAACCCTGGTGCTCCATTAAAAATTTTGCATACAAGTGTGCTTAATTTAGTAGTAAATGTAGCATTCAAGTATCCTGATTCTCTGCAAGAGTCGTAGGATTCACAAAAATACTGATGCCAGTAAACCTTGTTCATTAGAATATTAAGCTATGTTCATTATAATGGACTGATTAGTGAATTCATTTCATTTCTGATATCATACACAAATGTTTAGCCCTAGCACTTGTTGATAAAATATTATGAAAGACGTTTAGTACTAAAGTCTCCACTACTGTGGGACAGGAGCAACCTCTGATGCTGAATGCAGTCTGGCAAAAGCTGTTCATGTAATACAATCTCAGGGAGACTGTCTGGAGTAAAGCGCTCTCGGGCATCACACACAGCTGGCATGTCCTCAGAGTGGACGACGGTGGACAGAGTGCATATTGTGCTGTTAATTGGAAAAAGCTGCTGCTCCTGGCAGTTCTACAGGACGGTGAGGGACAGAGCAGAGAAGCAAAGCAAATGAAGGAAGAAATAAAGGAGTAGGTTGAAGAAAAAATAAAGCTACTATACCTCATGTCCCCAATCTTTTTGCTTACGGCCGTTCCAAAGTTGCTGATGGCCGATGTGGTCTTTTGGCCTGCCGTGCTCAGAGTCTCCGAGGTCTTTTTATACCTGTTGATGACATAAAATACTGCTAGTCAACTTCGTTTGAGAAATAACATGTCAAGTAGCTAGACTGCATCTCAGGACATTCATCATCAATTAGAACGGTTGTTATGAGCTATATAAAGATACTGTACACTATTGCGATTTAATATGTGCAAAATGGTTGGATCCATGTAATTTATTTTGTTGATGTGTGAGATCCGTGGTTTTAACCTTTTTGTTATAGTGATACACGAGACCCACAAATAGGCTTTTCAGGTTTTTTTTTTGGTAATTCACTAAAAAGGATAAGATGCAACACCTAAATGATGTACATTTCCTTTACTAGCACTTCTAAACTACTAAAGCTTTCTAGGCAAAGTCTGACCTCTGCAAATGATGGTTTTGTGAATCAATAGAACACAAAAGGGCTGGGCTCTAGTATTTAGTCAATAAAATGCACAGGGTAGAGTGCGCTGTTCATCCTTTATGCCAGAGGTCCCTAAAATACAGCCAGCAGGCCGAAATGTGGCCCGCAACCAAATTTGGAACGACCCTTTGAACATATCAGAATCAGAATCAGAATCTGGCCGAATCTGGCCCGCCCACACATTTGGAACAACCCTTTGAACATATCTTGACATATGTTAAAAATGTATTTCAAATATCTTCTAGTCATATCATATCTGTATTTGATAATAAAGGTTGACTTTCAAACAAAAATTTTCCTTAGTTATTAACAAAGCTTAAAATATTTTCGTTAGATTCACCCCCAACCAACAAAACGGTTCATTCAACATAATCGTGATCGAGCAGGTGCTACCGCATGTGAGCCAACGAGTAAATTCAATGAGGACACAATAAAATAGGCAAAGCGGTTAATACAGAGAAAAGGTGTGTACAGAATGCAGGGTATAGTTTGTCTTATCGGTCAAGGAACACCGTTTCTGTATTTTGTTCAAAGAATACAATCAAAGAATACAATCTGTCACTCCGGCTTAATTTTCTTTTACAGACTGACCCCGCCTACCATTAAAAAAAAGGAAAAATGATGTGTCCCAAGTTATTATTTCTTCCCTCTCCTGCTTGGAGTTTCTTGTTAGCAATGTTCACACCAACATTGTAAAAATCAACATTTCACCAGCTTGTAATACTGCATACTAAACACTTTTAAACACTAGGTTATAATGAATCAGCTGTCATGATGTATAGAATTGAAGTGAAAGAAACAGCACTTATGAGTATAGTGATGAGAATAAAGTCTGGACAGGTCCTGACAGTTTAATGGATTGAAAATAGAGGTTGCTTTAATTTTGCATTAAACCTTCTAGTTCCCCTAAATGTAGTCAAGTAACAAAGACACTAAACTTTAGTGTGTAGAATTTTCTGCTGTTCTTTCAATATGTAGCTATGATGTAATTAAGTAATTCAAGCTAATAGTAGCTGGATTTTGCTTACAATGACCTCAATGATCTCTTGGCACAGCTATAACATTAATTGTATGAAATAGAAGAATAAATCTGCATTAAAATTTTATATATAGTATAGACAACTTGATTTGTAATGATTCAGACATAAGATTCATTTATAAACGTCCCCTTTGTTAGCTACATCAACCTCATTAAAAAGCTGAGTTAAACAATATACATCAAGGAATAAGGAAACATTGGGTGAGACTGAATTGTGAATTGATCCCACTGTGCTATCTGATCTCCACCCATGTCTGCTCACCATGGCACCTGTGACCTGAGACGAAGCCTTTCATTAGAGCAATGAGTTACCAGCGTCACTGGGCGTAACTTCATAACTTAATAAACACAGTCAGGTTCATACTGTACCAGTTAATGATGCTTCAGCAGTGACACGATGGAATTTTGGCTTAGGGAGTGACACCATTTAATTAAAATGATGCTTACAGTTAATGGTAAAGCTCGGCAAAATGACAATATAATATAGATGCCGTGATAAACAGTCAGAAATATATATATATATATATATATATATATATATATATATATATATATATATATATATATATATATTAGGGCTGAAACAGTTTCTCAAGTAAATTATTTGCATCGATGATTCGTTTAGTCCATTTAACCATATACAGTGCACTGTGTTTCCCATCGGACCATTATTAACGAAGCACCACCCACTAATCTCTGGAGCGAGGGGTGAGGAGAAGATTCAGGCAAAAAACCAACAGTTTTAATATTATTTTATGTGTATGGACTTGTTCCACCTTCTTGTCCACAAAATTTTGCCACTTACAAAAGATTCAGAATAAACTTGCAGTGAAATGAAAACCTAATCAGGTCTATAATTATAAAATATAAGAGAATATGAGAAAATGTCTCAAAAAGTAAGAGAAGATACAAGAAAATAATTTCTTTAATGATTAGGTGGTATTTATAAAATAGCCACAATGCCTTCCAAGCCTTGAGCTATAGTTAGGCTGAAACTTTAAAGGTAAGCTGCACAACATAAATGCAATGTTTAGTTTATTATTATTACTATTATTCTGCTGTATGCCTTAGTTTTGAGTTGTACTATGGTTACCTTTTTAAAGTCATTTAAAATTGATTTTATTAATATATTTGTAATTACATTTTGACGTAATATGACAATTAAATGCACTAAATATGTTTCAATTTTTACAGAGTTTCTTGTTTCAGCAATACAAATGTAAATTTTTCTAAAAAGGAAACAAGTTACTTGTTCAGCTAATTTTCACTTGTATATTTAGTATTGCCCCTTAATAGAAGGAAAAGAACTTAACCGATTACTCGATTAATTGATAGAATAATAGGTATATTAGTCTTTGTATTTGCTGTTATAATAACCTCCGTCCTAGATTTTGGAATGTGCTTGTGGATGTGATCATTCCACCACAAGGGCTTCAGTGAAGTCAGGTTCTGATGTAGGATGAGGAGACTGAAGGAGAAGTTACTGTTCCAATTCATCTCAAAGATGTTTAATAGCATTGAGGTCACTCAGGATCATTGACTTCAACCCATATTACCATATTTTTGTCAAGCTGGAACACGTTTTTGGCTTCTAGTTCAGCAGGAACATTTTATGCTACTGAATTCAATACAATCCTATACAATTGTGTGTGTTGACCACATCATGTCCATTTTAGTGTCAATTTAACAAATTATATATAAAAAATTTATCAATCCAAACATTGGAGTTGACTGAATCACGTGAGGGTGAAATTAGATCAAATTAAGAGAAATGGACCTAATTCTATTCAGTTCTGTTTGTAATCAGCTACTGTAATACCACATCGTCATCAGAATCAGACAGAGATAAGTACAGATTGCAAATTATGGAATAAAAGCGGTTAAAAAAACTGCTGTTTTTTTTTAACAGAACAATTGGGCTCTATTAATCAGTGACTATTTCCACAAGAGTGGAATAAAGATTAAATTAATTTAATATTTTGTTTAATTTATTTGATGAGACCGAGACTGATGTGAATGTTGCTACAGTCAAAACCCATTCATCATTGTGTATATCTTTATTTAAACCTCTTCTCTCCTTTAACTTCTCAGTGCAGTTTCTTATATTGTCGCAACATAATGCTAGGAAAAGAACTGCACATTGATCTTCACCTCAATGTTCTTACCTTCAAACAATTTCAACAGAAAACAAACTCCAGCTGTATCTTATTTTGGCTGTGAAGGACACTTGTGACGCAGCCTTGAAATCTGTCCAAAATAAGTAACTTTACAAGACTGATGTACTTGAGCTGTCTTTTTACTGGGAGAGACCTTGTTTCAGTATTTTGGGAGTGTGAACGCTGCCCGAATGTGCTGCTTACCTAATCAGCCTTGCACAAGAATACAAGCCATGGGGTAAATGCAAGGTAAAGACAACTAATTATATATATATATATATATATATATATATATATATATATATATATATATATATATATATATACACACACACACACACACACACACACACACACACACACACACACACACACTATATTAAATTATTGCCATTATTTTTTCCAAAATAAAATGCCAATGTCTGCTTTAACTTATAACTTACCTGCTGTTCAATAATTACATTTTGTAATGAGATTTCAGGCTGTGGATCTGCTGTAAGGGGACAGGAGTGTTACCGTGTGCTAAATGGGTCTGTGCAGATGGTCTAGCAGCTCTACTAATGTCGTCCCGCTAATAGGCCGCTTCTGAATGCGAATCTGTTTGTCTGAGTGATGCTGACCCGAGCTATAGTTGCATTTCGTTTTGTGACAACCGTAAAGCAAATCTAGCAAAGTGCCTCCAGGACTGAAGAAGCTGCAGGAAAATTGCTTTCCTGTTTGTAAACAGATCACATATATACATCACATATATAACAAGACAACCACAGGCAGGCATCCGAAAAAAAAATATAATGTATTCTGTGTATTTATACAGTAGCTGTAGCACAGCAACAAAATGGTTTGTAGATCCTAAATGTGGGTTTAATACGCATTACAAAATATATACATTATTAAATTTCATGTCTAATCTTTAAGTCAGTTAAAGGCAAGATTCTGCTGAATGTAAAATATAATGGGACCAAAGTTTATCCATAATGAGCAACAGTGGCAAGGAAAAACTCTGAGATGGATAAAAAAAAAACCTTGAAAGAAACCAGCCATAAAAGAGAATCCATCGTCATGTCCACAGTGATGGGTCATGCTGGCATGTATACCAAATGTTTAAAATTAATAGAGCCTTAATTAATCTTTTTTTTTGCAGCTTCTTCCCAATTTTACACTGCCCAGAGCCTTGACAATTATTACTTGTACTTACTCAACAGCATATATTTGTTTGTTGCGCATATATTTACATATTTATCTGCGCTTGTCAGTTTGCACAATGCTACTATTTGCACTTCTGGTAAATGATAAACTGAATGTCATTGCTGTGTACCTGTTTAACACCTGTTAAAGGTGTTTCTAGTAAAACTGGCTTCCCTTCTTCTGTTTTTATCCTAATTGGACAAGTTTCAATATTTATAATCATATTTCAATACCCATTGATGATGACCCCGGCCTAACTAAACATTGTGATACAAACTGTGAAACATCTGTAATGTGATTATACTAAATAACAGCAATCTTGGAATGTTGTTAGATTAATAAGTTTAGTGGACCACAACTAAAGAGAAGTGTTCTGCATTCAGAATTATGCATCAGGAACAAGGGTCAAAACCAGGAAATGCTTTCTATATAAAAGAAAGGACATAACAGCATAAAAAGTCTTTACAATAAGCAACAACAAATTTCTTTCGGCTTCTCCCATCAGAGGTCGCCACAGCGGACCATCCGCATGTTTGATTTGGCACGTTTTTACGCTGGATGCCCTTCCTAACGCAACCCTCCCCATTTATCCGGGCTTGGGACCGACACTTAGGCTTGTGCAACCCTAATGACTGGGGTTGGTTCCCTGACCGGGGATCGAACCCGGGCCGCAGCGGTGAGAGCGCCGCATCCTAACCACTAGACCACTGAACCGAAAGTCTTTACAATAAGCAATGGCACAAAAAAAGTTCAAGCAAGTTCATTTAGGGCTAACAATGAACAGGTAAACACAATCAGGTAACAAAATAATGACTGGATAAGAGCAAACAAAACACTATAACGAAAACAAAGACTGCATAAGTAACAGTCAGCTGGATAATCTTTTACAGGGATGTGAAGCAGGATATCAGTAGAAGTTGTTTACTTACACTGTGCTTGACTGAACACCATTCCAGCTCTTGCTTAGGTTCTGTTTCAGCTCACTTAATGTCGTCAAACCCAGCCTGTGCTTTAGCTCAGCTTGATGCTTCTCTTTGGAGGCCAGCACTTGTTTCAGTGTGACAATTTCTTCCTCCAACTGATAAAAAAATACAGGTTTTTGCCTTCAAGATTGAGTTTTAGAAGCAAACCAGAAAAATAAAACAGGAGTAAAAAGGCTCACAGCTGGAAGCGTACTCAGAGGGCTATAATTGCATTTGTAGCAGGTGGTGATTGTAGTTGAACTGATGCACAGCACCGGACAAATCATACTTTTTATATCGCAGTGAATTGATTAAGTTAAAAGGTTATTATTATTGTATAGCATATGGCCACTTTGTATGTTAGAAAAGCGCATTAATACAGACTAATGTGATTATATATACACAGTACAGCGCAACATCGATGTAATCAATTTAATTATAACAGAATATACCTTTGTAAAATATCCCATCATAGATCATAAAAAATTTAACTTGAATTTATCACAGGGGTTGTTGATTTTATTCCAAAAATATTTACTAAAAGATTCTTTCTTTTCACAATTTTATTCACAACATTATTATAATGGGCTGTATATGAAATTATTGTGAAAAAACTGTAGTTCTATGTAAAATCAGACAATGATCCCCATTTTCACAACACCTTTGCGAATTTCCGACTGTGAAGTATTGAATCAGGCTCCTGCTATCGAAGCATCGAATCTTCAACTATTCGAGGGCACCCCTATATATTTAAACAAAAACTTTTAACCCTATGTTCCTATGGTGTACAATATGAGAAACTGTGTTCTCTTTTTACACTGCATGAAAAAAAAATAAAAATTAATATACACGATATTGCCAAAAGTATTGGGTCACCTGGTCACAATATGTGAATTTTGATCATTGCATTCCACATATAGTCCTAATTTGCTCTTGTAATTCCCTCCACTCTTCTGGAAGATGTTCCACTAGACTTTGGAGTGTGCTTATGGATATTTGTGTTCATCAGCCACAAGGGTGTTATGAAAGGCAGGTACTGATGTAGGTGAGGAGACCTGGGGTGCAGTCAGCGTTCACATTCATCCCAAAGGTGTTCAGTAGGGATCAGAACTCTATAAAAGCCCACTCAAGATCTTCCTCTCCACAGCATGTAAACCATATCTCCAAGAAGCTCACTTTGTGCACAGGGGCATTGCTGGAACAGGTTTGGGTTTCCAAGTTCAAGTGAACGCAAAATTTAATTATAGCGCATCTAAAGACGTCCTGTACAATTGAGCGCCTTCAGATTTGTGGTAACAGTTTGGAAAAGAACCACATAAAGCAGGAAAGTTCAGGTGACCCAATACTTTTGGAAATATATTGTATTTGTGTTTAAATGTGAAGTCAATGCATGAAGTTAAGTAGGAGATTTCAAATTTACGATCAAATTAAATGGTTCTTATTTCTGATCCTGTACAGACTAATCCCATTTGGTTGGGTTTGGTTTTGGAAGCTTGTGAGGTGTGTCTGTAGACACACTGAATGAAAACATTTGTTTTGTAAAAGTCAATAATAAGAGGGTTTGTTTTTTTCTTTTCTCGTTATTGAATCTTGTCCATGGTGCAGCTATAAATATAAAAATATTTGAAATCTGCTCTTCCCAGGCTCTCGGCTACTGGGTATTGTTTAGATCTTTCCCCTGATTATCTTTACATCTTGTCAAGCACTGAGTGAGAAAACAAACAAGGATGGATTTTTTTTTTCGTTAGTGTGGTTGGAAAATAGGGAAGCACTGGTTCTTGTTTTCATAACCCTGTGTCAAAACTACTGCACTTCCTGCTCTATTTGCTCCTATAAATCCTCAATAGATTGTTTTCAAAAATGATACGTACTACCTTCTTCCCATGTGACCAAGAAGCATTTACTATTTCATGTAAAGTAATTCCTGCCAGTTTTTTTAGAATAGCTTTTTTTTTATTTATTTGTCACATATACAGTACAGCACAATGAAATTCGTTCTTTGCATATCCCAGATTGCTCAGAAGCTGGGGTTAGAGGGCAGGGTCAGACATGATACGGCACCCCTGAAGCACAGAGGGTTAAGGACCTTGCTCAAGGGCCCAAGAGTGGCAGCTGAGGAATACCGGGGCTTGAACCCCCGACCTTCTGATCAGTAACCCAGTGCCTTAACTACTGAGCTACCACTCCCCCAGTTCCCAATAAGGATAGACACAACCATAAAGCAAAAATAGGAAAATGATCAACCTCATCCTTACACCTTTTGACTTTGGTGTCTGGACAATCTGTACTCTTGATGGCGAGCTCAGTGATGGATTTCAGTTAAAAACATAAGAAAAAGTACCTTGATCAGATCATTCTGCATTTCCTTTCTCTCTTCATCTGTTATAGTATTGTTCAGCTCTGCCTCTGACCCCATGCCCTCCTCCACATCCTGATCTGGGACTTTTCCTGAAGGTCCTGAGACAGCAAAAAAAAAAAACGCAGGTCAGCCACTCATTTTTCCGTCAATAAATAAAATTGGCAGCACCAATGATCATAATTTATAATATACTTAAATATACAATCTCATGCAAATGTACTGCAGTTCTATGCAACATTAATGGATTTCTAAAGAAAGTAAAAAAAAAAAAAAAAAAAAAAATCACCCTCATTGCGTTTTTACAACAGACATCAACCATGATGCCATAAATTATTATATATTTAATATAATTTCCTTATACATAATTACGTTTTTATTTGTATTAAGATTTTTAACCCCTAATCTAGGTCATCTGGACAATCCCATGAAAGAAAATTCCACTCCAGCTCTAGTTCACTGGAAGTTTTCACATTATTTTGTGCCATTAATTTAGAACAGGCCTCAGACCCTATAAAAGGGCTCTGTTTTAGTTTCTGGTTGAATGGCTTCCATTTATCCAGAAACACAGCAGGTGTTTTAAGGTTACCGCAGCTGGAACGCAATTTATAACTCAGTTACACACAGCGAGTAGAAGAGGGAGATATCCATTGCTGTGCCATTTCATTAGTAGATTTATACAGACTCTAATAAGAAAGAAAATAAGATGCCAAAAAGGTCACCCTGCTCTTAAACGAAACTCAAGTTGAGTTGAAGGACAATTCTCTATGTTGTACTAGAAGTGAATAATTCCAATAGATAAATATAAAGTTATATAAATAGATGATTACTATACAATACTATACTATGACCCTGGAGTCATAAGGGAGGTAGAGCTTTGTGAATATTGGTATGAATAAGAAATTGAGTCCAGTAACTCAAATAGCTCAAATTTAACCCAGCGAGAATAAATTTCACTTTATTGCACCATTTGGACAACCATTAAGCTGCCAAAAACAGTCAGGTCACTGACAGCGTGGCATGAGGAAGCAGAGGTCAGTGTTTTACCATTGATTAATCTTAATTAATTGATTGATCTAAAGTAATATGGGGGATTATTGGACATGACTAAACTCGACTCATCGTCACTGGGTATGTGTGAAATCATCTGTGATCAGCTGTGTTTTTTATCAGCAGTGTCCCTATAAATTATTGATACCGGAACACCACACCAGCACGCTTTTCTCCTAACACCAAGCTGAAAGACCTACCTGATTGGAGATAAACTTCATCTCCATTCGATTAGCAAAAAAAAACAAAACAGAAGCACATGAACTACAGCATACCTGTAGGACGTGAGCATGCGGAACTTACATGCACGGTGAAATGGCACTTGTGCCCATGCTTGATTGTAACGTCATGCAAATCATCACCAAAACACAGAGGAACACAACGGAAGCCCCTCTGTTCTAACAGAAATTAAAACACACCACACTATTAAACCTCATGCAGAAATACAACAGGCAGAATGAAAAACAGGACAGATGATGTTGCCCAAACGCATCCTTTTCTGTTAAACTGATTCAGACTTGGAAGGGGAATTTTATTGCTGCCAAATAAATAACCATCACAAAGCTGACCCCTCTCCCTCATCACTCTGCCCATCAAAAGCTTTTCTGCAGAAACACACCTGTTTCTTATCCCAATACACTTGGCTTTACCCATTAAAACTACTTTATAGCTTCTGTAACTTTCCCCTCAGCAGTTTTCTAGTGATTTTTCTAGCTCCGCCCATCAAAGCTACCTTCAACAACGCACTAGGCTCCACCCTCTCTTTTATCCGCAGCCATCCATTGGCTGTGCATCTGTAGCTATACAGAGAACCCATTCCACTGCATTTCTTTTGAGTTATACACCCGACTCCACCCATTTAAGCTTCCTGCAGCCATCTATTGGACCCATGTCTGTAGAAATACACCCAATACTTTCTTTTGTCAGTTTGTTTGGAGCTACAACATCTACCGGTTTTGCCCCTCCCTTAACTCTTTGCCTAACAATATATACAATAGCAAAATCTATAAAACAAAACATTCAACTGCGTGAAAAATCATCTTGCAATTAAAAGGAAAAGTATGGCAGTTGTTGTTCATGTCTTACAGCAGCAAATACAAAATTGATGTAAATGTTCGATGTGACACCAGACCCTAAAGTCAAATTCGATATATTGTGGTTGGATTTCTTGACATTTTACATCAACAGACTTGCAATGTAAAGTATGAGGTCTAACACCTGTCCCTAATTCCAACCTTAGCCTTCAACCTTCAAAGTGCGAATTGTTTAACTATTGTAAGCGTGAGACCTGATCACATGATCACTGCCCTGGAGAAACAGGTGACAGTTACTGTTCCAGGTCTAGGTGGTATATGATTATGGATTTGTCACTCAAACATCAACAGGAGCTTAGTGGGAGTCCTGGGGATTCAAACTCACACCCTTTTCACTACCCTGAGCACATATACTTCAAACTTTAATATTCACCACAAGCTGTTATGTTCAGTTGACATTCATTGTTTAACATCTTACCACATTCGTCTGCTTCAGGGGTCAGAATGCTGGAAGCCAGCTCTGTCAAGATTATACATACAGGAACATGACAACACACAGGCTTGAGTAGAAACCTTACAGACAGGATTAAGTGCCAGACATTAAGTGAAAGACAGCTTCAGTTCTTACAACAAAGCACTTGGTATAAGTCAAGTCACAGGATTTGGGCTTGAATAAGTGAGTGAAACAGTCCTAAGATCCTATCAAGAAGTAAAAGGTATAAGATGCAGCAGCAACTGATTCAAGTCAACCCCATGACCTTGGTTTGGTGCATGTGTGTTTGTTAGGCTCCAACCTGTTATGCATTTATTAATAGTGCTAAACATAATAAAAATCCACTTCAAAGATCTTACCACTAGGGACATTTCTAATGCATTGTAATCCAGATGTTTTTTATGACATTTGATTTATTTATAAATTAGGTTATTTGACACTGCAAGGGTTTTTATTATATTTTTTCAAGTTTATGTACAGAATGTGCCCCAAAAACAAAATAAAAGATGAAGCTCACCTTGTCTTTGCTCCATGCCACTGTAGTGAAATGAGTGTTTCAGTGTGCAGAACCAACACACAAGTTCTATGTTGGTGGAGTTAAAGTCAGCTGCTGTTTAATCCAAGTCAACTCCCACATTTCACTCTGGTTTCTGTGTTGCCAAATCACCTCTACACGGTTGCCAGGTAGTTTACTAACCAAATCCTCAGGTTAAATCCATTCTCTGGCTGTGCTCGAATTACATTGAACCCAAGGTTATCATTTTTTATAATCAGAAACATTCTTTAGAGATTTAAAAATATGCATAACCCAGGTTTAATACATTTTTTGGACTTGTTACATGACAACGATGCTCTCAAATATGAAAGTTTTGAAAGGCCATGCATTGAAATATGTATTTTTCTTGTTTTCTATCACAACTTAATTTTCTTATGGTTATTATCCACGATGCTGCAATGATGCTTCTTATAGAACATGAGATCACAAGAAAATTTTGTTGTGATCACTAAGAAAACAAGAAAGATTTGGTTTTGTTTATAATCCGTGCTGTCTTACGACTTCTAAACTCTAATGAGTAAAACTTTGTAAATGAATGTGATAGGGCTGAGATTTTGTAGCATAGAATTAGCATATGCATAAAGATTATGTACACAATTAACTAACATCTGCACTAATGGAATACGAATATCAAATGTATATTATATTATTTTCAATAATGTACATATCAGGGTTATAAAGTGCTCACATTAGTCAAAAAATGTAATTAATGCTTTCCTTCAGAAAAGAACTGGATAATAAATAAATGGATTTATACATTTATACATTTTTATGATTATATCACGTTGTAAAATGTAGTTAACATAGGGTTTTTTTTTATTATTATTATTGTTTTGTTGTGTTAAAAGACATAAAATATATGAAATTATCCACCCCACCCAATAAAAATATGTAAAAACTAGAAACTGTATTTCCAGGAATAAAATAATTATCCCTAATCAATAACCATTATACACCTTGTATCAATAAATACACATTGTTTTTAGCTAACGAGAAAAGAAATATCTGGCAACCCGCACGAGGAGCGTTAATACACTAAGAGGCAACATAACTTTAAGTGCTGAAATTGTACTTGTCAGTTGACATTTTTTATATTTAAAAAATAAATAAATAATAAAATACAATTTAATAATAATAATAATAATAATAATAATAAGTATGATTAATAAATATAAGAATAAGTAAAAAAAAAAATTAACTTATTGTGCTTTCCAAGAATGCAGTTTTATTTCCCCGTAAACTACATTGTGTAAATTCAGGACTGTACCGTGTAACAGTAGGATAAACGAGAAGTTTAATAAAATAAATGAAATAAAAGCAATTTAACTAGTGTAAGTGATTTTAGAGCAACACCGCCACCTGCTGGTAAAACATGGCCACAAGCCGCCATTTTGTTTAGGCAGGTAATCGGGTTCAACTATGTTGACCATGTTATTCTCCTGTTTAAGTTCTTTTAATAATGAATTAATAGCATTAACGTACTAAGGTGTATTAAAACTGTGTAATAAATTAAATAAAAGCATAAAAATGATGCTAATAAAAATACTGACAATAACATTTAAAAGCTTTACAAGGTACAGTTTGGTAAACATTTAGATATTCAATGCCTTTCTTTTTTTTTTTTTTTTCTTTATAAAAAATTATTATTCACTATGTGCTTAATGATCGCTGTATTTTTACTTCATTGAGGGATATATCTCAATCTGGGTTGTGGTTGCTCATGGATCTGATCATTGAAGATTTTTCAGTAGCTTACACACAGTAGCATTGCTTATTTATTATTGTTTTGGTCATTGATCTATAAAATATCATTGTCTGAACTTCTGATTCGAATTAATTGATTAATTAATAAATTATATTATTCGGCTTTAGCAATGCATTTGACTTTTACTAGTACAACTACACAGACATTTCTTTTGAAAGCCATTTTTAGGGGGAAGAAGGATAATAAAATGACAAGGAATCATTTATGTTCATTATATCCGCAACTGAGGATGTGATCTAGCCGGCTGAAAATGTCAGCTGGAGATCAAAACTAGGAACTTTTTTTACTGTCACTGACAGGCTACTATAAATCTATCCTCTGGTCTAGAAAGAAATCAGCCCCAGCCTCAATTCTTCATACCATTCTGTAGCTTTATTACTACTGATGGTGCCTTTGCAATAATAAAAATCCCTACAACAAATAATCCACTTTGCGACATTTTTGCCAACAGCAAATATAAACTCGTGGAAAACACTTTCGTCCCATCATTCAGAATACACGGCTGGACCAGAGCCACCTGGATCAACAGGATGTTCATGTCAGAGAGTCATCTCAGGTCAGGAAGCAGATCTTTAAAGTAGTGACTCAGACAAAATGCTGAGATGGGCAGGAAATAGAATGCATGGAAATGGGCATTGTGTGAAATAACTTGCAAAGGGAGGGCAGAAGGGTGGGATTGAGATACACAATGTTACATTTGTGTTGTCTTATTGAGCAATTGAATAATAATGTGCAAACACCAGAAATTTCTAATAATTCAAAGATGATTAAGACCGAGTCAAAGCAGGCCATTTTTTTTTCACCTGTGTTTGGTAAGTGTGATTTGATGATTTGCTTCCAGATTTCGGCGAAATAAAATGTTTACAGCTTTCTATAGATGGCTTTGGGGGACACATTTCTATCAGCTTTTGTGTGTCAAACAATGTCACGTGCATGTCTGATGTATAGAAAATGATCCAGTCTTTCATCCCCAATTCATTTCTTAATTTTTGCAGTGTATTGTATATGCCTTACTACGTTTTGTAGAGTGAGGGAGGTGAGATTGAGATGGTTTGGACATGTGCAGAGGAGGGACATAGGGTATATCGGTAGGAGAATGCTGAGGATGAGCCACCAGGAAGAAGGAAAAGAGGAAGATCAAGAAGGAGGTTTATGGATGTGGTGAGGGAAGACATAGTTGGTTTAAAAGAGGCAGATGACGAGGACGGGGGGTATGGAGACGGATGATCCGCTGTGGAGACCCCTAATGGGAGAAGCCAAAAGAACTGATTTACTTACAGATTTCTCAAAACTATTTGTACAAACAGCACAACACATTGGATTTCTTGCAAAAGTCTGAACTTTTCTCAAAATCCTCAGTTCATCTCTCAAAAGTGAGTATTTGTGTCCCATCTAATTTCCATCAGAATGAAACGTCCACTTTTCACAAATTGTTTTAAATAAAAAAAAAAAGCAAATTACTGCTTTGCAAATATTAAGGATGATTCGAGAAATGCTGCAAAGCAACTGAG
This sequence comes from Silurus meridionalis, assembly GCF_014805685.1. Taxonomy (NCBI): domain Eukaryota; kingdom Metazoa; phylum Chordata; class Actinopteri; order Siluriformes; family Siluridae; genus Silurus; species Silurus meridionalis. Next base: position 20,303,817 of record NC_060906.1, read on the forward strand.
AAAAACTGTACTGAATTTTATACATTTCAATTTAATTAAAAGAATCATGTTTATTTGTATAAAACTTTTAACAATGGACATTTGGCAACCCTGTCATGAACTGTCTTTCCTCTGCTCCTCCCCAGAGCATGGGGTAGTGTGATTCATCCCCCCACAGGCTTCTATCAGTTCCCTTTTAGACCTCTAGGTGCAAAAATAACGCTTTGTTGCAAAATAGGGCAGTAAACAGCCTCCCGCATGACTGTGAAACATCCAGAAAGCATGAGCAAAGTTTATATCAGTGAAAAAAGCACTGTTTTTGTAGATCCAATGTCTTAAAAGAGCTACCTAATACTATTAGCTGATTTACAATGGCTGAATTTGGGAATTAAGAATTGTGAAATGTCTGATTTTATATATATATATATATATATATATATATATATATATATATATATATATATATATAATATGCACAACTGACAGCTGGATGATCTTTTTCTTTGGGCTTCTCCCATTAGGGGTCACCACAGCGGATCATCCGTCTCCATACCCCCCTGTCCTCTACATCTCAACTACCTGCATGTCTTCCCTCACCACATCCATAAACCTCCTCCTTGGTCTTCCTCTTTTCCTCCTTCCTGGTGGCTCTATACTCAGCATTCTCCTACCGATATACCCCATGTCCCTCCTCTGCACATGTCCAAACCATCTCAATCTCCCTCACCTTGTATCCAAAACGTCCTACATGCACCGTCCCTCTAATAAACTCATTTCTAATTCTGTCCATCCTCGTCACTCCCAACGAAAACCTCAACATCTTCAGCTCTGCTACCTCCAGCTCCACCTCCTGTATTTTACTCAGTGCCACTGTCTCTAAACCATACAACATAGCAGGTCTCACCACAGTAACGGACAGCTGGTTGATCAGACCTAAAAAAACAAATAACTCACTCGGTTAGATTCTCATTATACCCCAATGTTGTTTTGATGCAGGATGTTCAATAGTCAGGATTTTATCTGATCTAATTTGATCTCACAGCTGTCCACTGCTACGGTTTATCACCAATTATTAGAAGTATGAGATGATTGAGCACCTAAACAGTCCATCTCGCAGCCTGTGTACCCAATATGACCTCTCGCCATAAGACTAGTTGGCAAAGATTAACCAGATATTTTTTGTTTTTGTCTCAATGACAGCAGGCATAGTGCTGATTTTTACTGCGGGGCAGGAAAACTTTGCTCTAATTGTGTCTACTCAGCTAAAGCGTTTTTGTTTTTAAGCCTGTGGTAAATGTTTTAAACGCGACCAAGATATGAACTTAAGGCATTTGTAAAAGGCATTGACCTTTGGATCAGGTGATCATGAATTCTCAGTCACACCAAGCTGCCATTGCTGGGCCCCTGGGCAAGGCCCTTAACCCAATAGCTACTCTATGGGATAAATGTAATTAATAATTTAAAGCACTGTGTCCCTAAAAATTCTGAATGAATGCTGTAAAAGTGTTCACTATACAGTATGTGTGGCCTTTATTTTCATCTAATTCATTTCAATTTTATTTTGATATTTATCATCCGCACATGTAGTGTTTTCTCTGCATTTTGGCTTAAATGTACAATGAAGTGGTAGCTCAATGTTTAAGACATAAAGTTGGAAATTCAAATTGCACCGACAGCAAGATACCTCTTCTGGGCCCCTGAGCAAGGCCCTTAACCCTATAGCTGCTTCGTCATAGTATAAATGACATAACTGTCGCTCTGGAACGGCGAATCTGGACTGATCATCTTTACAGTTTTGACATTTTGTATAACATCTGTCCAGATTAAAACACTTGTTCTCGTGGAATATTTCCCCAGGATTGAAATTCACAACTCGTGTGTTTAAAATTTGCATAGTGTTGAAAATTGCAGTAAATAAAACAAACCCCAGGCTTAACATAAAAAGAGAAGACAAAGACAACTCTTACATCCGCAGTGTTGGTTGTATTGTATAACCTTTTATTATTAGCATTAAGGCCAAAACCAGACATCTGAGTCCCTCTTAACACGTCCTGATGTTGAATAAACAAATCTTGGCAGCCCTGTTTAATTCCACATACAGTAATAACCCGCTGTCTGCCGAAGTGGACTGACGTGATAGAAAGATAAAGTGCAGCAGCCTACAAGATTAAGCATTGAAAGTGTAAAAGGATTTGGGGGCGGTACAAAACAAAAGACCGAATAAAACATACAATCAGGAGAAGGTGTATTCATAATTTCTAAATTCGTAACGATTAAAAAAAAAAAAAAGATTGTGCGGTGGTCTCATACATGTACCACAGGATCATTTGGAAAGTGTGCATGCACTCGTGACTCGTACAGTATACGACTCAAATGATACGTAAAAAAAAAAAAAATTCCCTCTAATACAATCCCATTTACAGCATATTAAAAGGCACAGGAGGATAAAAGATACATCAGTAATACCACTGAAAGCGGCCTAGTGGAGGCCTTTGGCTCGCAGCAGAGTGCAACAGCAGGTCTCAAATAAATGTTCATGGACTTGACTCATGGCACTGTGACCTTCTCGTATCCGATTCTCGACATGAGCGCGAACCCCTGACAGTCGCAGGAGTTAAAAAGTCGTGTGTGAAAAGCCCCGAATGCACTCCCTGAGAATAAAAGTGCCAAAAACTCCCCGGCCTGATTGTGTCTTACGTGTAAAAGTGCTATTGTCATCATCACTGAAACATCACTGAAGCTTTGGGCCGGTACCGAGGCCCGCGTTCAACACCGTGCCTTCCTTTTTGGAGTAGTGTACAACATGTGAAGAACATACGTTATAATTTTCAACACTGTGGACCTCTGAAGCGATTTATAGTCACCCCTCATCAACGACGATTAAACTGGCTAGGGTTCGAAGGTCATATTGTGTCAGATATTGTGTGCAAAAGCTCAAAACATACTGGAGGTACATTTTATACAGAATGAACCTCAGAATAAATAGATATACACACATACTGAAGAACGCAGATCTTCCTCTGGTACGTGGTGAAGTTCTTGTTATGGAACTCTAACGGTGGATGTGAATGTACATCAGGCCTCGTTTACACTTCGTGTTCGAATTTTCTTTAATGCATGCGTCTGTGAGAACCACGAACATGGATATTTTCACATATTTACATCACGTTTAGAGGTGCCAATATTTTCTGTTATATGAAACAAAGATCTCAGATTTATGTATGTCCATATACACAAACATGTCCCCAAGTCGTGATGGTTCGACTTTTTTGATCTGACGACTAGCGATACGACGAAATTGTACAAATATTGTACGTTTTTGCGCAGCAAGCAAATGTAGGAGCGTACGCTCACCCTGCACTCGCAAAACTGGCGCTCGTCCATGCACCCACTGCCACACACACACATATATATAAATATACACACACTGTATAGTTTAAATATTAAATGAGTGTAAATTGTCACGTTTTTGTACGTAACTTGTTGAATCATTAACAAATGACTGTATAAAACCCCATACTGATCACCAGTATTTTAGACTCAAAAATGAAATGATGTTGATAAAACTTAAATCTTTTGTGCAGCGTTTAAATTTTCGTACGATGCGTCAGCAGGCTGCCTCGTGAGATGCCTTACTCTCACCAGAGTTCAGTTGTCTCGGTGTTAGAGCATGCATTTTTCTCTGTTTTTCCTGTTTTCAAAGCCCAATTTTCGCTCGTCTTCTTTTATCGGTCAATCGACATCGAAACAGACCGCGCCCGCCCTCGGCTCCGCCCTCCACTCGCAAACCGGCGCTTGTCTACGCTCCGCTGCCACGTACGTATATACTTGTAAAGTTTATACATTACAGTAGTGTAAATTGCCTTTTTGCTAAAATGTGTAGTGATTTGTTAATAATGAGATGATGAGAGGTGTTTATGTTGGAACTGCATCAGAAGCACATCCTGTCAAAAAATGCTGAAAAGAAACTCGTGACAGGATGAGATGAAATTTTGACAGTGTTGACAGTGAGTCTGTGGACAGGATGGCTCTATTCCAAGCACATAAATGATAACCAGCACTTGTGCTTTCCTGCCTCGAGACAGGTACATTCCCACCTTCTTGTTTGGATCTCACAAAATTACACTTTTCCCAGATTTCCAGGTTGCCTCGATAGTCGGCGACAGCATGAGTGCCTCCTTTTTTTCTTTACTGAATGGTTGCTTTAGCTGAGCAGAAAAGCAGAAACATGAATGAATATCCCCTTTACAGCTAATCGAAAGTGCTATGGCTAAATGTAAATGTCGTAAATATTGGCACCCCTGCTTGATAATGAAAAGCAAGTAGAACCTCGGGCCTTGGCGCCACCTCGCATTCGTATTTTTATATTGCGGGAAAGAAACGAGGTCGGCTCGCCACAGGCGTCGGGTGTTTGGATGCGAGTTTCCACAATGCATGTTAGCGTGAAGTGTAAACAAGGCCTTGGGAACTGACACGAATGGGCACGGTGATAATCTCCCAGGCAGTACGGCATCCCAATTCGGTTCCACGGCTAATCTTTAGCTATTGTCTTCAGTGCAGGAACACACACACACACACACACACACACATTCCAGTAGAGTTGTAATGCAGCACACTGTGTCAGTGTGTGTGTGTGTGTGTGTGTGTGTGTGTGTGTGTATGTGTGTGTGAGAAAAAAAAGCTAAAGATCTGAATTCCTATTGTCCGCCATCAAATCCCTGAATAATCTCTGGAAACACCCGGATAAAAAAGGTTGTAAGGCGCTAAAAAGAGAACGGAGATTAAAAAGCACGACTCTCACATGAAGCATCAGTTCCATCTTTTGTAAACCAGGAAATTTCTTGCATGCTGTTGTGGTTTTAAAAATCCTCCATTGAGCAGTGATCTGGGTGCTGGAGGGAAAAAGAAAAGTATAGAGAGAGCGACCTTGGCCATCTTCCATCTTACCATATCAATGTAGTGTGTGTATAAACGTGTGTGTGTGTGTGTGTGTGTGTGTGTGTGTGTGTGTGTGTGTGAGAAGTGCAGTCTCAGCATAGCCAGCGGCCTACCCCGTTGGGGTGTTTATTCTTCTTACAGATGTAGTAAATGGGGAATGCGACCAGACCTGAGGAGAAATGAGAAACAGAAGAGGATAAGTTCAGCACTGGAGCTTTATGTCATCACGAAATTTTTAAGACTGGAAACTTTCAATACTACAATAAACTAGAATGAATGGGAATAAACTGGGAATTTACTAAATTTGCAGGTTAGCCTATAACAAGGAACTTAAATGTATTCAGAAAAAAAAAGTCTTGCAGAATAATTTTGGTTAAAGCAATCAGATTTAATTTCATTTCATTTAAATTTCTTCCCTGCGCATTAATCAAGCACATGCACACAGCACAATTACTCTAGGACAACTGAGGCCACACCCCCTACATGCACTGTGCATTCGTCCATAACACAATTTCTTGAAGCCTGCATACAAAATAATGCTAAAATACATCCATCTTGGCGAAAGTTCACGTAAATGACAAATATTACATACGTTTATGATTAAAACTCCTGTGTGTAATTTATTGCGCAACAAAATTATACTAACGATTGAATCAAAGTAAAAAATGTCAAAATCTGTATTAGTTTGCATGTATGTCAGCTTATGACCAAAGACAATATTTATGTATGTATTTATCATATTATGATACAGTTTATATACATTTCCCAAAATTCCCCATAAATTCCCAAGTAAATTCCTGGAAAGTTTTAAACTTGGGATATTTCCAAAATTCCTCATGAAATTCCCATAGAAAGTTGCTGGAAATTTCCCAGACGTTTTCCATCCCTTTGCAACCCTACTTATCGCTTTATATAAATAAAAAGACTGTAAAATTCGTACCTATGACCAGAGCCAAGGCTCCGATCACCACCACCAGAACAATGAGCACCGGAGCCACGAGCAATTTTCCCGCTGCAGGATGAAAAACAAGCATGTTAGTGTCATCGGGGCTGGAAATACATATGAATAAACAGAGAGGAACCTAAAAAAGATGAAGAGTGAGTACATGTTTGATGGAGCTGATGCACCACAATCGCTGGGATGTTACTGTAAGATCACAGCTATCAGCTACCACAGAAACCATCGATATAATAGAGAAACCCAGTATAACAGACAGGTGTCTCATATACAGTGAGAATGAATGCAAGCACTAATGCAAGAGACGAAAAAAAATAAATAAATGCAATTCAAGTCTCCTTTCACTGTAGCCACAGCTGCATACCAAAATCAATTTCCGCTGCTCTGTCAGTCGTTGTGGAAGGAAGAAACAGCAATTAATCCATGCAAATTTATTTGAGCTTGTGAAGTTTGCTACAGATGCGGGTTGTGAGCTCTGACTAGTGCAAATGACCGTCCAATCGAAGGATGTGAAAACAAGGACGTTATTGTACACCTGCTTGATCGCCCCAGTGTCGCAATCGCTATTAAAACAACAGCCTCCACGCAACATGTACTTTATGCTACAGGCGCCTGGAGTGTTGATTCTGTAGGCATTATTTAAGATTCCTTAGACACAGGCAACATCTACATATATGTCATACATTTTAAAAAGGTAAATGCACTGTACTGTGTTTTCTTTGAAAACCTTCTGACATGTTGTTTGTCATGCAAGTACATATATATAGTCCTGTCAATCGATTCAAACATGTAATCGCATGATTGTTAACTCGTGAATAATCGCACATTTTTATCTGCTCTAAATGTACCTTTCAAGTTTACAATACTCTAATCAACATGGATCAATATCAATGTTTTATGCAAATGTATGTTTATTATTAGTGAAACCAAACTCAACATAGAACACAGACAAAAATATTCTCGTAAAATGTTTTAATCATGGTGTTTTAAATTACGTGAATCATCAGGACACCAAACGGGACTTTTGCTATGTTTCCACACGGACGGTTTTAATTGACGGATGTGTGCAACATGGCAGATTTTGGTGCATGATTTGAAACTTTGCGGATCGGTAAAACAAATGTTTAGTGAAGAAATATAATTGGAGTTAATTTATTTGGTTTATATCTGAGTAAAGAAAGGACATTGTGAATGCGTGCGGGTTGCGTTGAAGGTTTTGATTTCGCCTCTTATATTTATTTATTTTTATTTTTTCATAAAAAAGGTCAAACGGAAATAAAATAGGTGCCGTTAAAATTCATTTGCTTTAAATTGATATCACAGTTTTAATTTTGACAGCCCTACTGTACTTCATTACACTGTAAGAGTTTTCTGTCTTTTAATTTTTACATCCTCACTACTTGAAGCGAAGCATTCAATCTTCTCTTCACTTAAACAAGGTCCATGAAGATAAGGTTGAACTGGAAGATCTTCAGGACCTGCTACAAGGATCTGACTTCAACCCTATTGAACATGTGAACGTTGACTGCGCTCCAGGCCTCCTCACCTCACCTACACCAGTCCCTGAATTTACTAATGCCCTTGTGGCTGAACGAGCACAAATCTCTAGAAAATCCAGTGACGCATCTTCCCAGAAGAGTGGAGGTTATTGTAACAAGAAATGGAGACTTATGTGTTATGGTCAAAACCTTTTGTCCATATAGTGCACATTCTGTCTTACCTCAGCGAGCACTGGAAAAAGATTAAAAGTATAGATATTAACTTTCTGCTGCGTTTCTGTAGCATAATGGGTTGCCTGTTTTTTCACCAAAAGATCCCACATTAACAATTAACGGCCCCCCACTTAAAGCTCAAACCTTTCAGGCAGCTAAAAGTTAATAAACTGTGACACATTTGAACTCTCTCAAAAACGTCATGTAATTGCAGCATCGGTTTAGTCATTTACCAACAGTTCTGAGGTAAATGTTGATTATTTCCGCTTTTAAACTGTATATCTACAACATGTAAGAGCCAGGTATCATCTATTTACCCAATCAGTCCGTCTTATTTATTATCTACTGTCTATATTTCCCAGCTTGCACACTGTTCTCACATCTAAAACAATTATTGGGAAACTATACACAAATATTAGAATGGGCTATATCATAATATTTAGCAAACCTCAGAATGGCTTGTGATTCACTTAAAATACCTGTATAACCACGAGTAGACCGTTGCACATACATAGGAAATTAGTTGTGTTCAATCACAGTGTTTGTTAGGAAACAGCTAAACACACTGACCGCACACGGAGCCGCGGATGAGGCGACGCAGGTGCGGTTTCTCAGGCAGGTAGCGGTACTTGCAGCCGAACACGCTCAGGTTAGAGGTGTGATCTCCGAAGAAGCGCAGCTGCCGATATTTTTCTCCACAGCGGTAGCAGAAATTCGTGTTGCACTGCTTGCAGGTCATGTGATCGCAGCCGTCCACCCTCTGGATATGAACCTGAGGCAGGAAACAGGTTTGATTTGACTTTTTGGCCAGGTCTGAATTTTTAGTAATTCTGGCGTATATGTATTTATATTTTTTCCCCTGGTGGATCAGAGGCCCTTAGCGACTGCTTATACCTCTTTCAGCTTGTAGGAACTTTAGCGTTGTGTTCATAAAACATCAAATGCTCAACTTGGATCGTTATTTGAGTCAAAGAAAACACACCAAATGCCATCCTATGCCATAAAATTAAAAGATGGGTGTTTTTAGGAATGAAGAAAAGTACATTTTAACCGAAGACAAACGTTTTTTTTTCCTGTTTTACATTGTTTTTTAGTGTTTATTTTAACCCCATTTTCTGCTTCAATTATTAGCGATGGTAAGATTTAGCAATTTGCATAAAAGTTAACGATGTGATACATCGGTTTAATAAAGTGTGCATCGGATAGAAGTTGGCATTTGTATCACGATGCATCGTTTTTAACGTATTTGCATCGGTAAAAACAAATGTATTTATATATAATTATTAGTATGCTTTTTAGAAAGGGACCAATAATTTGTGACCAATATTTTATATGTAGATTGATTTCTAAAGTGTGGTCTGTAAACACCACGGCTGCTACGTGAATATGACGTTTCACAACACTACCAAGACCTGAGTAGAGATTTACATGGCAGAGGTAGAGCTGCATCTTCCTGGAGACAGAACAGGAAAATATCATCGTTTTATTTACTTTTTTTTAAAGGCCTGTTTGTAAATATGCCATGCGTTAGAATGAAGGCACTTAAAAAAATGTATGATTTACTGTCTATTGAATTGCACAGCACCGAATTTTCTCCATTGCATCGTACTGCATTGAATCACTTTGTCTTGAAATCGAAATCGGATCGCATATAACAGCAAATACGCAATAAATGTGAAATGTTACACATTAAATCTTAGTCAGGTTTCCACAAACATTTTGTCCATATAGTTTGTGTATGAAATCAGTAATTTTTTTTTATTGTTTCATTCATCTGGCTACTATTTGTGTATTATTATCAATAAGTAGTTTTATAGCTACTTTTTTTATCAGCACGTTACTGTTTCACGTCTTTTCCTGTCTTTGTTTTGAGAGGATCTTTCCTGAACCTCGGCCACAGAGAATGCCAGCATGAGCAATCCAAGAAAACAAAGAAGTGAGCAGATGAGCCAAGAGCTAAACCATGAACAGAAGCACAACAGCTGCGATTAATGAGAACAGACACTCTCCAGTAAATCCAGTAAAGCTGCCAAAGAGGGGGTCGTGTTTGCTTCCTCGGTCCGGCGTTACACACCAAAGCTGTGCAATTCTGGTTTATTTGAGGAGTACTAGAGAGCGCAAAAGAATTGTTGAAAGGAATCTATGTATAGATTTGGAAGACATGGTAGAAAAAGAAACACTTCCTGAGACTCTAGGGAAGGGAACTTGACAGGAACTAGACTTCAGTGGGTGACATTCGACATACATGTGTTGAAAACTTATTCAGTATGAGCAGTCAACAGTTCTTAGGTACATATCTACAGTATCCAGCTGAAATCTTTATTTTGGAAGCACTGTCTTTCAAGTATCCACCTGGTTCTATTCACATCAATCTGTGCAGGTTTTAAAAGAACTCAAAACTATGTTCATGCATGGATTTGGAGCATATTTGGTTAGGTGTGACCAGGAATAAGGCAGGTAACTGCCTGTTCATACTGAACACTTCAAAGCTTCAGGCAAAATGCCTTTTCCTTTAGATTTTTTTTAAACTTCCCACTAATGTAATAGTGCAGGATTAAGTCCCAAAGAGCCAACAGTGTGTAAATGAAAATTAAAATAAATTAGCATATAAATATATATTTTTAAACCCATATATTTTTAAACCTTTTGGGGGAGGTGGTATTTAAGGCTCAGGGTTACTGATCCGTATATTATTATTATGATTATGATTATGATTATTATTATTATTAAGATTATTATTACCATTATTAAGATTATAATAATAATAATTATTATTATTAACGTTTGTGAACAACATTCATTTTCATTTTTAAAACAATTTTAAATTAAATGCCTGCTTGGTTTTAAATAAAAAAAATGTCAAAAATTAAAAATGTGTATATATATATATATATATATATATATATATATATATATATATATATATATAAATAAAATAGAATAAATCAAAGTAACAAAATATAATTTTTATTAATTTAATTGAATCATTGATTTAATTTGGCACAAATTCAATAAATGGAACATTTTAATTAAACAGTTTACATTTAATTAGAGCCTATTTGGGGAATACAGGCGTGTGTGTGTGTGTGTGTGTGTGTGTTTTTCCATTTAATATAGAATTTTCAAAAAAATTAATAAATGTCCTACATAACTGTTTTCAGCATACTTTACCAAATGTCTTCATTCCTTCCATCCTATATTCATGTGCGGAATTGTCAGGATTTGTCAAGAGAAATTCTTAAAGCTGGACATATGTGTTTTCGCACATGCGCACTATAAATCGTGTTTGTTGTACGGAGTGAGTAGCCACAGTGACACTGCGCTTAAAGTTTCTCTTTCAGTTTTGTTTTCTACGTCTTGAATGTGAGGCGGAGACTAAAACATGCGGTCTGCCACTTACTATGCTCGTGAGGGGAAAACAGATTTTAACTTTGTTGCACACGTAAAAAGGATTGCATTCGGTACACGTGCATTGTACTACGTGTACCGTTACACCCCTAATGAATCCCAATGCAAACCATCTGAAAACCATTAACAAAGGGTTAACACAGTGTAAAGCTTTCTGTGTACGGCTTCCTGAAATGCCATATTTCCATGCATTGTTTGGATGGAGACAAAAAAAACGAGAGAGGGAAAAGAGAGAGAGAGAGAGAGAGAGAGAGAGAGAGAGAGAGAGAGAGAGAGAGAGAGAGAGAGAGGAGGAGGTGAAGGTGGAGGAAGTGAGAAAGACAAACAAACATCCTCTTTTCACACTGTTATTCAACACACAATCCAGTATATACAGTTACACTTCTCTCAGTAGTTACACTTCTCTCCTTCACCGATCCTAATCCGATCTTTTGAAAGGCAGGATAGTAAAACTAACTCGGGTTTTCTTACAAGTTCAGAATGTTCTCTTTATCTATACATTTACAATGCTTGTACCAGTATGTTCCAGGGTTCTAGCTCCAAAACTCTGCTGGTCCAGAACCCAAAAAACCTTAGGCTTGGGGGTGGAGCCACAATGTTACTATAAAAATTATTATAATTTTTTTTTTCAAGGGTCAAAAAACTATTTTCATGAAAGCCAAGACAGTTTTGTACATTATGGGGAAGTAAGACGATTGTAAAATAAATAAATAAAAATATCTGAGAAAAGATCTGTTTTACTGACAACAACATAAAAAAAATATATTGTGTAACCCAGTAGTGCAATAGGAGTGTGTATGTTTGTATGTTTATGTGTGTGTGTGTGTGTGTGTGTGTGTGCGCGCTGTACCTTGCAGTGTGGGCACTTCTGGGCGTTCCTCTGGCCGTGCTCGATAACGCTGGCCCACGTTCGCAGCAGCTTGTCTCCCTTCCTGTACTCGCGGCACTTCAAACCCTCGTGCCACGGCGCATGGCATCTAAAACACCACACCAGCTCGCACTTACTGCACTGGATCTGTGTGGAGACGTAGTGCGTTAGGACTCAAAATACAGAGTGCAAATGTGACCCGAGCACCAATCTGTAGAATCACAGGTTGTTTACCTGAGAAAATCATATTCTATCCTATCACTAAAGCTAAAATACTTGGTCTTTGTTAAAGATAATTTAGGTAATATAGTCAGACCAGCATGAACACTGTATAGACAAAAGGTTTTTTTCATAAACCCTTGGAAAGTGGAATGGTAATCTGGAAAGAAATGACATGTTCGCGTGTTACGGTAATTGAGTCGTTTTAAATTCGTCTACTTTTCAAAGTCGTTTTTTTACAAAATGTAATTCGACTTTTACTTAAATGTGTGTTTCGTTCGAAATGTTCTACTTAACTACATTTTAAATCATGTTCGTCATGGAGTACAAAAATTTAATAAATAAAAACAATGCGAAACGCGGTCGAATATAAAGTCGTTTAATGTGTGCACTCGCGTGATCATAAATGACGTTCTACTGCTATTGAATTTCAATGTAGAAAAAAAAACTAGTTTGAGATTTATATCACTTCGTCCTTTTTCAAACACTACACTAGAACCCCCCACCCCACCCCCACTGTTAAAAACAACAACAAAAACAAGTAACTAAATTTTACTTTTTACATTTTAAATGAGCTACTTTTTACTTGAGTAGATTTTTAAACAGGTAACTTTACTTGTACTTAAGTAAAATTTTATTAAAGTAACAGTACTTATATTACTCTTTCCACCTCTGCTTTCGTCACAAAGCAGCTTTACAAAAATATATAGATTACTTAGTATAAATAATATAAATGTCAGCATCATACATTTTCCCCATATACGTTTATTCCTAATGAGCAAGCCGGTGTTGCTCGAAAAAAACTCCATGAGATGATATGAGAAAAATAGTCTTCAGAGGAACCAGATTTAAGAGGGAACCCATCCTCATCTGGATGACATTTTATGTCCATTCATTATAGTTCAATGATCTTCAAGAAAATAAATAGTTTACATGGGTTTAAGTGGAAGGTCTTGACTGGCCTTAACCCTTTTGAACACCTTTGGGATAAATTAAATGCTGACTGTATCCCAGGCCTATATCAGTACTTGACTTTACCAACATACTTGTGGCACAAATCTCCACAACTACACTTCAAAATCTTATGCAACATCTTCCCAGAAGAGAAGTTTACTATAACAGCAGTTGCGGAATAAATGTTGAAATGGTTGTTCAAAAAATACAAATCACATGGTCCACAACCAATTGTCTATAAAGTGCAAGTTTGTAGTTTCTGCTGTATTTTGCACATACTGTATAATGAAAACCAAAGGATGTCCTGCCTGATAGTGTGAAAGCAAGGCTAGTGTCATAGTGAAAAAGTGAATCGCTAGAATAGAACAGAATAGACTTCATTTTTCACATATACATTACAGCACAGTGAAATTCTTTCTTCACATATCCCAGCTTGTTCAGAAGTTTAGGTTAGAGGGCAAGGTCGGCCATGATGCTGTGTCCCTGGAGCAAAAAGGGTTAAGGGCCTTGCGCAAGGGCCCAAGAGTGGCAGCTCGGCGATACCGGGGCTTGAACCTACAAACTTTCAACGAGCAGCTAGCTGTAAGAAACTAAACTAGCTAACATAAGAGCCATGTCACCTTTCACTGATTTCATTCATTCATATAACGAACTGACTCTGGATGAATTTTTTAACAAAACACAAAAATACATCTTAATGAAAATTCGCTGTGAAACGTTTCGCTTTACCTTGTACTTGGGCTCATCTTTGTTTTGCGTCGACAGGCTGCGTCTCTTCAGCGACGTGAACAAGGTACACTTTGGACAGGTCTTGGTTCCTGAGTCCATTCTGTTAAGTTCCAGGAAGTACTTATACTTCGCCACATTCTCAGAGGCAAGGTGGGCCAGCACCACGCACTCCGCCAGGTATCCGCTGCACTCTGGGATCGGACACACGATCTCTGTGAGGCCTGAGAAAACCTGAGGATGGAGATACGTATTCAGCATGAGTAACTCTATATAACTCTAATACAAATACAGTAGATGGAAAATGTCTACACACAATTATGATATTGCAGGTCTTTCAATGAATTGTTACATCCTTTATGTAACAAAACAAACAAAAATCCATGAAAACCTGAATAATAATTGGAATAATTGTTATAGATTTCCTCAAATTTTTTACTTCAGGCTTTAGAACATCTGGTAAATGACTCTATTCAAACAAGACAAGACACAGAGTCAAAGATCAACGTTTCAGTAAAAAAAATAAAAATTAAATAAATAAATAAAAGGAAGAAAAAAAAAATGGGAGTACTTCTGGGAGTAAAGTGCTTCATAGATATAGTGCATACAGCACCTGAGGGAACCTGTCCTGACTAAATTTAACAGCTGAATGAAGTTTAATGTGAAGGCATATGGCTCGATGCACAGTGACCTTTCAGAGTCTGCAGCAAAAGCCTCAGGCATTCCATTTGGATTTCTTACATACCAGAGGAGCCGATTTTGGTTTCATGCCGAGGAATCACACTACCAGCTAATATCTTGGATTTCCACACACACACAACACCACGTTCTCATAAAATTACATAAGAACAAACAGGTTTAATACAAGAAGTTCATTTATTCCCGTCCCTGTCAATCTCTTGACAGGACAATTGAACTACCATTCAACAAAGAAAAGAAGTTTACTACCGCTAGCAGTAGAATAGATACAGTAGCATATTGCTAATAGCATAAATAATTAACAAAACATTCTGCCCTACATCTTTAACAACCAGACACCAAAGTTACACCTTTTCACCTCACAAAGCTGGTTTAAGAATTCCAAGGTCAACACTTATCTAGATATGTCCAGCATAAACTGGAAGTAAATGCTTCTGAATGTGTTTCCCATGGCCTTTTCTCTTTTAGCAACTTAGGTGGCTTCCATATCACCATAGCAACAACAATATATCACTGGTAACAATAATATACAAAATTCAGTAAATAAATGTATTCCAATGAGGACAAAATGGTTGCCTGTCACTCAAAATTAAAATCTTAAAACCTTTCTTAGGCTGAGACAAGCTAGCTAGCTTTGGGGTTGGCTAATCCCTCCTCACGATGTCTAGCTTTTCTGGAAAAGTCTGCCTTAAAAATGGATTTTTAAGTATGTCCGAGGCCAAATCAATTTCTCTTTCTCCGCCAGCCATTGTGGGCATAAGAAAGTCTAACTCAGATGTATAATGTGTGCAGAGCGCCTCAGATGTGTTTTGCTAGTCCAACTTGGCTGTAACAGTTTCGCTTTGACCAACGAATTAGAGGACGGAAAAATGCTGACGTTATTCTGGGCTAGCTAGCTGAAATCTGATTGGTTAAAGAAACAGACCCATTTCTTATATGGACTAAGGTACATGTGCCAGCACTTCTGAGTGTGAAGGCCCTAGGCAGATTAGATTGACATGGCAGCATATAGAGGCTGAAATCTGATTGGACAAAAAAATCTAACATCCACATACATGTACTGGAAACAGTGCAGCCAAGAGAAACACTACGAAATGAAGAGAATAAACTGTTGGGAATAAATGAATACAATTTCATAGAACATATATTAGAATTTAGGTTGTAAATGTAGGTCAGTGCTTCTGATAGTGTTTAGGCCAGCAGAGAAGGCTTTGCTGGCCTTGACGGCCTGCCACTGGTATACAGTAATTTGTTAATAATTTAAAAAATTACAGTACATAATTTAGCATAATAGCAATTTACATTACAGTATTGTATGAACTATACAGTATGTATGTATGTGGCAGTTTACAAGTAGGGCGGTACAAACGTTTCGCTCCCAAATGTATTGTCGTATCGCTATCGCCATCGTACGAACGAAAAATCGTAAGTCGAACCGTCGTACGTTTTTAATCCTCAGTTCAATAATCATATTCATTCACAGAAAAATAATATCCAACCTAGCTCAATTAAAAAAAAATATACCACAAAACAGTTTAACTTTGGTGAAACAAAAACATCTGGTAAAGTCCATGCAAACACAACAGGACAATTTGCATTAGTGTGTTCCTGTGAAGGATGTGTAAGATGAGAGATCTGGCCAATCAGATTCAAGCATCCATCAGTGCTGTGGTGTTATGATGTTTATACAGTGATAAAAATATAAAAAAAAAACGGTTGGTCATTTAAAAAATATCATGCCGTAGAATTGTCATAATAAGTCAGCCATCACTGGCGCAGAGAGGAGTTCATATATCCTGAGGTAATTTTTTATTTACAAATTATGTCATCAACACCAAATTTAGCAAAAATAATCTTCAGACCAATGTGGATAAAATTCCTGAAAATAATTTTGTATATTCGAAACGGGTTGCCAGTAATTAGTCAACAAATCTGACAGTGAAGCAGCCAAACACAAAATGTTGCTGTATCTCAGTAATGATTTAGCACATAGACACAAAACTTGGTAGACCTTAATGCTACTGCACCTTCAAATTTTGTCCAATCATTACCAGATTAGGCTTACTATCATCTGCTCCTCGTTTGGCCTTCTCAAAGAATTCCACCGCTATCCGTAGCCAAAACATACACATTGTGAGTGAAAATATTAATCACTCTTTTTAATTATTCGCTTTTTAAATATCTCTCAAAGTTCTGACTTTGCTTTTGTGTGATTGCTTAGAAAACTGCTGTAGCACATCTTTAAGTGTACAACTCACAAATTCTGGGTGCTTGGCCCCCTAAAAAAAGGTTTCCTGCAACTTTAACACTAATACTATTTATTTATTTTTTGCTCAGGTATGTGTTCGAGTGTGTGCGTCATTTCAGAATGAATGCCATTGGCTTGTTTTCCGTGAGCAATTTTCTTTCCTTGTTGTTCCTCAATCACCTACCGAGAACCAGAGAAGGTTCCAGGGTGTGAATGCTGCGAAACATTCCTCAAGACAAGAGCAGACACTTAAAAGACTATCTATAGTCTGCTGTAAACAGGTAAATCAAATAGAGTGACGTCTTACAAAAAGAATATTCCCCGTGACTAGTATTCAACCTGCTTACTTCCATTTACTGCTACTTATACTACATTCAATATTTTAAATAATTGTTAATTAATACTATATTACTATAATACTGCTTCCATTAGGGGTCGCCACAGCGGATTATCCGTCTCCACACCCCTGTCCTCTACATCTGCCTCTTTCAAACCAACTACCTGCATGTCTTCCCTCACCACATCCATAAACCTCCTCCTTGGCCTTCCTCTTTTCCTCCTTCCTGGTGGCTCTATACTCAGCATTCTCCTACCGATATACCCCATGTCCAATCCATCTTAATTTCCCTCACCTTGTCTCCGAAACGTCCTACATGCACGGTCCCTCTAATAAACTTGTTTCTAATCCTGTCCATCACCATTTCCAACGAAAACTTCAACATCTTCAGCTCTGCTACCTCCAGCTCCACCTCCTGTGTTTTGATACTAATACTTATGTATTATACTTATAATACTTATGTTCTAAACCTGCTGAACCTCGATCAATCCCATCTCCAGTGTCAGTCCAGTTGTTATAACCAAGCAAGAGCTTGTTGAGCTGTTTTGATGTGTTAAGACAAGTCCTATGAGGGGTCAGACGCCTGTTTGGTGACCCTGAAATGTCGGTTTAGGAACCATTGCCTATCTGCATCTATATCGGACGGTGAGTATTTTTATATCGCAGAGTCACACTTGTTCATGCCAATCTGACAGCATGACTGAGAGCTAAAATCCACGAGACGTTCGCAGTGAAACAAAAGTCTGCATGGTTTAGACTGGAATTTTAGCGTTAGAATTTTTTACTGATTCTCGTGTCGGTCGCTAACAAGTGGAACGTAAAAACTATTGACATGGTGCAGGACTTGATTCCTGCGCTGAAAGAAATGAAATATGTGAACGATAAGACAAATTTCAGCAAATAAACGTCACACATGGTTTATAGAGACATTCAAGTTTTAACAAAGCATTAGTTCATTGTCCATACTATTCGTTTACAAGATTAATGAGAAAATAGACATACTAAACCATAAACCAGTCATAAATCTAATGAAGATGAAAATAATAAAAATGTGTGGGATATAATGTAGCAGTAGCAAAAGGCCAGTGCCATTCTTAGCTCAAGCCAAGTCTGATTTGATACACACTTCATGGATCAAAAATAGTGAACACCCGACCATAAAAATCATACAAGCATATAACCTTCACTCTTCTGGTAAGATGTGACCACCTGACTATAAGATTTGTGCTTTTTGAAAATCCTATTCCACATTTGCTGTTATAGTAACCCACCACTCCTCTGGGAAGATGTTCCACTAGATTTTAGAGTGTGTTTGTGGAGATTTGTGTTCGTACAGCCACAAAAGTGTCCGTAAAGCCAGGTACTGATGTAGGTGAGGTGAGGAGGCCTGGGGTACAAGTCAGCGTTCCAATTAATCCTAAAGGTGTTCAAAAGGGTTAAGTCAGAGCTTTGTAGGAGACCACTCAAGATTTTTCATGCCAATCCATGTAAAGCAAATCTTCATGGAGTTTGCATTGTGAACAGGAGCATTGTCATGCTGGAGCAGGTTTGGATCTCCTAGTTTGAGTAAATGGAAAAATTTTACGCATCCAAAAACAGTTTGGAAAAGAACCACAGATACCTGGAAAAGTCAGGTGTTCCAGTGTTTAAATTCATAGTGCAGATTAGATATCATTTATCCTTCTTTTGTTGATTTATAAATGCTAAAAGCAGAAGTGCCTAAAATCTCATTAGCCATGGTCATGGTCAAATGATCCACTTTTAACCAACTGATAACGTCAGAGATCCGAGCAGCTTTTATTACTAGGAAAAAAAAAAACAACAAAAAACAACCAGCACAAATATATTAATACTACTTTCAAGTGACACTTCGGTCGCCAACTTCCAGAAGCTGTTTTCATTAATATTGAGGTTATTAGGATGCACCTTTTTATTCTTAATAGCATTTGCAACGATCGGCTTTCCCATTGAAAAATTGGAAATGTGAAAAAATGCTGAAAAAAAAAAATAACAACGCTTTTAATTTAAAAAGAATTTCATGCATGCAGGCTTAGTTTCACAAAAAAACAAAACAAAACAAAAAAAAAAGGCAAGCGCAGCTCGTCAAACCGCTTGAACGAGAACTGCTATTTGGCACGTCGAAAACAAAACGCGTACCACAGACTAGAATCGCAACCACGTCGTCTCTTTAACGCAGACAGTGCAGGGATTTGGGGGGGGATGCATGCACTGTAAAGAAATTAGAACTATCAAGGTTCAAGCGTGTGCTTTAGATCCTTCTTCTAAAGATGTGATAAAACTTGACATGAAACTCCCACATCCAATGGCACAGCTTTCTGACGTGTCATCAGTACAAGGGCAGATGGTTCTGCCGGTGTGAGTCAAGGGTAGCTACACTTCTGTGCGTTCCCTCAGTGGAAAACATGGCTTAGTTTCTCTGTCCCTGCTGAAGCATGATGACGCCTGCGGACCAAGGACGTGGAGTTCAGTTACAAAGACGGAGGTGAAGAAGTTGCTGTGTGGACAATGCGAAAAAAAACTAGACGTGATACAAACTCTATATGAAAAAATAAAATAAAAAAGGGTCATGATGTAAATATTTGCCAGGAACTGCTGCTCCTGCTGCTTCGAAGGGCAAAGCAACATATTCTGAGCAAAGCACTATCCGTACTCTTGCGCATCAGTGGTGGAGGAATTACAAAAAAAGTCGATATAAAGTAGGTAAAATATGACCAGTAAAAGTCTCCATTTAAACTTTCACTTGAGTAAAAGTACTAAAGTATCCAAAGTACTATAATGTCATCATTTAAACTCATTTTAACGCTACTCTTAATTTGGCGATCTATTAATAAGATGATATTAATAAATTCAACACTGATTGATATCAAATAAATGATCATGAGCCCAGAACTTTCTATTTAACGAAGTCAAAAATAAAAATAAAAATCAAACAAATGAGGTGTTGTGGCGAGTTCGAGTCGGGAGTTTCTTCCATCGTTTATTCCTCTATAAATGTTCTGCTTGCTGTTAAACTGACGCTTGACTGTATGTCCGTGCTAAGTAGATCCCGCCGAGCGGCGATGGTGGTTCTAGCTTGAATGATGCCCTGGGTGAACCTGGATGCATTTTTGAGAGCTCCATTTTAAGTATCACCCTAAATAAACAGGTTATAGACAGGTGCGGCTTATTTATGTTAAAAATAAAAATCTTAAATAAAATTCAGTGGGTGCGGCTTATATTTGGGTGCGCTTAACAGTCTGGAAATTACAGTATGTCTTTTAAATAAACCTTTTAAGCTGCACTGGAGATTTCCTTCACTGAACTCGAAAAACCTTTATGACATCACCTCAATTAAAGGCAAACAAATCAATCATTTCTATTTTAACTACAATCCAACTTGTTCGGCTGTAATTGTTTTGTTGCTACACGTTTAGATAAACTACATACTGATGTGATGCAGCTAAAAAAAACATTGTAATAAAAGTGCTATATGGTTTTTGGCCTATTTCATTAAACGCATTAGCTTCTAATATCCTCAGAACAAGAAATGAGTGATAAGAGCTGCATATACACCTTTACCACAGTTGCCCCCCCTTCCTCTGTCCTCTTTTTTGTGAATTTTTGTCAGATTGGTTCTATAGAAGTGATTTCTTAATTCAACGGTAATCTGGCAATAATCAGTGCGCCAGTGTGATTTAGCGAGGATGTATTTTTTCCCCCTGGATGAACTCGTCATTTAAAAACTGCATTTTGTATTTACTCGGGTTATGTCTGTGTCGATAATCTAAATCTGTTACTCTGTGAAATCAGTGCAGCGCTGTATCTACAATGCGCCGTATCTACAATGCGCCGTATCTATTTTTTACTGCGATGATCAGGATCTACTGAAGACACTCCCACCACCACCATACTCTCGAGCAAAACGTTTAGAATTATTACAGGCACGACTTAAACGGATGCCTTGGAAAAACGACTAGAACGTCAGCGTATCTGATAAACTAGAACTAGCTCTTGCCTAGAATACAAAAAAAAACGGCTAGGATACCATCATGATCAATCAGCGCTAACGACTTCATAGTCATGCTAATATTCTTGCGCTTAGCAGGTTTAGCTGATGTTAATCAGAGCGCAACGTTTTCCAGGGCAAGCCCCGGGCATCCAGCCAATCCCCTCATGACTGTTTTCTCGCACCTATACACCCAAACACACATCAGGAACCTGTGGAACCTGTTATGAGAATATCATAGACACCGGAGCTGATGTGAAGTCAAGGTGAAGTGAAACATTGCACCTAGAAAAACTCCTACAATAACACCACCACATTCAAACGTGAATGTGAACAAAAACAGTTTAATGCGATTACTGGTATCATTACAGCTTTCATCAACAGTCGTGTTTTGTTCTCCTTCCACTCGCGGACGCCGCTCCCGGTTAATGTTAGACGTCTATATAATCATTAAGTGGGTCCGGCGTGTAATGGAACTGTTCCGTGAACGGTTCCTGTTTGTCTTATCGTGCTAAAGGTTAGACAAACAAACATCAGCATGGTCAACAAAATGTTTCCATACGGTTATTCGACACGATTACCAAACGCGTGAAAAAAGAGGTGACACGTCCCGTGCTACACCACTTTATTTATATAAAAAAAAAAAACGAGGTGTGTGCACGTAAACAACGTGACTATAGTGTCATTCTCTTACATTACAGAGGAAGGATGAGTTCCTTTCGGAGTCTAGTTCCTCTCAAGCTTTCTTCCTCATGACTTCTCAGAGGTTTTTCTTGTTTTCCATCATTTCTGGATTGCTCATTAGATATAACCGTATAAGGTCAACAGTGCAAAGTAATGGGGAGTGTGTTAGAGAAGTGAAGAAAAGAGTGCAGGCAGGGTGGAGTGGGTGAAGAAGAGTGACAGCAGGAGTGGACTGTGGTGAGACCTGCAATGTTGTATGGTTTAGAGACAGCGGCATTGAGTAAAAGACAGGAGGTGGAGCTGGAGGTAGCAGAGCTGAAGATGTTGAGGTTTTCGTTGGAAGTGACGATGATGGACAGAATTAGAAATGAGTTTATTAGAGGGACGGCACATTCAGGACGTTTTGGGGACACGGTGAGGGAGGCAAAATTTAGATGGTTTGGACATGTGCAGAGGAGGGACATTGGGTATATCAGTAGGAGAATGCTGAGGATGGAGCCACCAGGAAGGAGCAAAAGAGGAAGACCAAGGAGGAGGTTTATGTATGTGGTGAGTGAAGACATGCAGGTAGTTGGTGTAAAAGAGGCAGATGTAGAGGGCAGAGGGGTATGGAGATGGATGATCCACTGTAGCGCCCCCTAATGGGAGCAACCGAAAGAAAAAAGACGACGACACTATATTGCCAAAAGTTTGAGAAAACCTGGCCACAATTTTGGTATGTGATTTGTGTTTCCAAGTTCAAGAGAATGCAAATTTTTATTATACTGCATCCAAAGACGTCTTGTACAATGGCGTGCCTCCAGCTTTGTAGTAACAGTTTGGAGAAGAACCACAAATGGCAGAAAAGGTCAGCTGTCCCAATACTTTTATCCATATATTGTATCTTCTTTGTCTTTCGGCTGCTCATACTCTCTACAGCTGCCTCTTTCAAATCAACTACCTGCATGTCTTCCCTCACCACATCTACAAGCCTCCTCCATGGCCTTTCCTCCTTCCTGCCTGGTGGCTCCATCCTCAGCATTCTCCTACTGATATACCCCATGTCCCTCCTCTGCACATGTCCAAACCATCTCAATCAAACCTCACACCTGGTCTCCGAAACATCCCTCTAGTAAACTAATTTGTAAACGAATTCAAATTGTATATTCTTAATTTAGTTCTAAAGCTGCTTGATCTGAACTGAATGATCCCATGCTACGTGCCTGACGTTCTCGCCGTTCCATCTCCCCGACGTTACCGTTTTCTCGACTTTCCCTGGCCACAGTTCAAACGTTATCGCGGCAACCTTTTGATACGGTTAATCAAGCGTGTATCGATCTTCACCAGCTCATCGGTTTGCATGTTCAGCTTCATAAAAGCCGGTCAACCTCGACAGATCTGAACTCGCTCAGCCCTCAAAACGAGCACAATCAAGTCTGTAAAGTCAACATGTCCTTGTTTTTGGCTTGAAAAAACAAAACAAAAAACAATCGAGTGGTAGATTCGCAGGTTCACTCAGGACTGATTATGTTACACCTCCTGTGGTGATCATCTTTAGGATTTCTTTCTTTTGCAGTACAACCTGAAATGTGACTAGTGATTACTGTATATTAGGGGTGTTATGGTACAGGGTTTTGGCGTAGATTGAAATTGAAATTCGAGGAAACTTGTTTTTATGACAGTTTATGGCGTTTTTATGAAAGTCTAGCGATGTGGATTCTTTTACGTTTTATGTACAGCTCTAATGATTTCCCTTTTAAAGAGACATTCCTCACAATTCCACAAATAGAAGGAATTAATTTATGAATGAATAAATAAATCAAATAAACTAATTATCTTGTGTTTCTTGAATGCAGACATTTGTTAAAAAATGCTGAAATAAGTAGAACAGTTAAGTAGAAGATATCTTTAGAAAATGTAATATTAAATGTAAAAAAAAAAAAAAGAAAAGAAAAAACACACGCACCTGTACACATCTGTATAACCCGAATGTAGTCTAACAAATGTAAACCTTTCATTTTACTTTTCCATTTATTCATTTTTTTTAATCATTTTAATTTGTCTTTTTTAATCGAGTATTCAATTTAATATTTATTCGATAGAATAGTATTTATTATACTTAATAATTTATGTATTTTATTTTTTTATTGAAACCAAGCAGGCATTTTATTTGAAATTCAAACATTTTAACTGCAGATAATCACAGATGTTATTATTAATAATAAAAAACGGCGTTAACATAAAAACAACAATTTTATGTTTCGCATTTCTTCCCCCTATCTGCACCCACATTGGCTCAAACCATGACTTATAAACCGAGGTAGGTACAGAAATGTGAATTTTGTGTACAGTTACACCCCTGATATATATGTGGAGGCAGCGCTCCAAAATGTAGCATAAAGTGTAGTATTTTCATATAACCGCATGGTCAGCAGTGTGTAATTCTGCTCATACTATAGCAATTTGCCAAAAACTGCATTTGGCTAAGTAAGGGATTTTTTTTACATGATTTTATTGCACCACCCAAGGCGAAGAACCACCTGATGTAATGTGGGGGTGGAGTTAAAGTGGTGTAACGGACACCTAGCCAAAAATTATCCCACTTATACTATGGACACTTGCCAGCATTCGCAAACTAAAGTTGTAATTAATGCAAAACTGACTGGATGAAGATAATGATTCATTTTTATTATTCCATATAAGGATCTAGATTTCTGCCTGCTTTATATCAAAGAGAGAAAGTGGTGCGATAAGATTCAATCTATTAGAATGAATAGTTTTTAACGACTAAGAGAAAGAGAACTGTGTGTGTGGAAGAATTGCGTGTGGTTCGGGTTTCTACTGCTAATTCGTGACGTGTCGTTTGTGAACGATTCGTTCGTTAATGTGACTCAGAAAAACGAGTAGTCTCAAAGAGTCGTTTGTTTACGTTCTACTGGACGAGCAAAGCATCGCATAAATCTGCGTAGGTTACGTACAGGAAACCTAATCGAGCAGTTCATGTCATGAGTCTTCTCGTCTGAGACGTCTGTTCTTTTGTCATGTGACTTCCATAGACACTATGCAATGCATTAGACAGGAAACGGAATTGAGTGGTTCATTGCATGAGTCCGGATCATGTGACTCCCACAGATGCAACACAATGCAATAGATATGTTTTTCATATTATTTTATATATATATATATATATATATATATATATATATATATATATATATATATATATATATATATATATATATATATATATATCCAAATTTAGATATCATTGTTAAAATAATTGTCACGTGTCAAAAGAACTGGTCATATTTTCATTATTGGACTCTGGTCACTAGACTTGCTGAGGGATCTGCTTATTAAAAAATGTTTCTTTTATTTCTGATCAAATTAACTAAATAAAAAAAACAAACAAACAAACAAAAAAAACCAATCACTACTAATAATGAAGCTGTTGGTGTTAACTCCTTATCCTTCTTGTGCCTATTCATCAAAAAATCACCAAACCATATTAACCAATATGCAAAAAGCATCCATTTAGCTCAGTAAGGAAATAAAGAAATGGTTATAACATCTCTCCATCTATGTATGTAACTGGTCTTGTAGTTACTATGGGTACAGGTGTATATAAGGCAGTGCACTCACTTAGGCCAGTGATTAATCTCCCTGTGTGCTCAATGGTTTGAATGCACACCTTTTAGCCAATCAGAACCGAGTATTCAGAGTGACCACGCTATATTTATTAAGTGACGCGTTATTGGTTTTGTAACCTCAATTTTCTCACCAGGATCTATTTTGCTCACAAACCCCAGCCCTCGTTATGTTTCAAAGCACAGTGAGTGCTGCGAAGCGCCGACACCCGAGACGCCTAAACGTCTTAACAAAAACCTCCACATCAACGATTATACATGCTTTTCATTTGTTCAACAAATCTGTTTATCTAAGCTTAGGAGGAGTGTCTGCTGAGTCTGAGTATACTTCATTTCCAATAAATAATACAACTAGTGTATGTACACACTGTAATATATATATATATATATATATATATATATATATATATATATATATATATATATATATATATATATATATATATATATATATATATACATATACACACACACACACACACACACACACAGTATCTCACAAAAGTAAGTAAAAGTACACCCCTCACATTTCAGCATCTCTTCTCAAGGATCAATACTATAGAAATGAAACTTAAGCTATATTTAGAGTAGTCAATATGCAGCTTGTGTAGCAGTACAGGTTTACTGTCCTCTAAAAATAACTCCGCATACAGACATTATTCTCTAAATAACTGACAAAAAAAATGAGTACACACTAAGTTAACATGTCATAACTGAGTCAATATATTGTGTGAGCACCATTTGTTATCTAGCATTGTTAACCAGTGTTAATCCTCCTGGGCATGAAATTTACCTGAGCTGCACAGGTTGTTGCTGTAATCATCTTCGTGACATCACGGAGCTGCTGGATTTTAGGCACGTGGCGCTTCTCCACCTTCCGCTTGAGGGTGCCCCACAGGGTTCAGGTCTGAGACAAACTTGTTTGGGGTCATTATTACGTTGGAAAACTGCCGTTCGGCACAGAACGGAAAGAAGGGCATCAGAATGTCATGTTGGAATCCATGTTTCCCTCAATGAAGTGCAGCTCCCCAATTACCAGCAGCACTCATGCAGCCCCAGACCATGATGCTGCCACCACCATGCTTGATTGTAGGCAAGACACGATTTTCTTGTTTCTCCTCACCAGAGCGTCACCACAATTACTGGACACCATCTGAGCCAAACAAGTCGATCTTGGTCTCATCAGACCACAGGATATTGTTCCAGTAGTTCATGCTCTTGGACTGTTTGTCTTCAGCCCGCTTCTTGGAAGCATCTTCTGAAGTCGGCTCACTTCTAGGATGACGGCTTGCAAACCGACTTGTTGCAGTGTGCGGCGTACGGTCTGAGCACTGACAAGTGGACCTTCCGCTTCTGCAACCTCTAATGCACTCATGCGTCTGCTTTTTGAAGCAGCTTCTGCACCTGACCCACAGCACGGGTTCTCGGCTTCTTTGATGGACCATTGCGAGGTCTGTTCCGAGTGGAACCCGTCTTGGAAAACCTTTGCATGACCCTGACCGCTGTACTGTAACTAACGATCTACTTACAGCCTCTGCAACTTTGTGAAGAGAAACAATTCTAATCCTTAAATCAAATTTTAACTACTCTAATACAAGATGCACAAATGTGTATGGTCCTGTCAAGCGGACACAAACATGAACATGATGAATAGGATGAATGTGGCTTTGCATACTCATTTTTAATGCCAGTTATTTAGACGATAATGGCTGTATGTGGAGTTATTTTTTGACGACAGTAAATCTATACTGATATACAAGCTGCACATTGACTGATTTTCATTTAGAGTGTTGTCTGTTCTGATGATATTCAAAAATGGTTGCTGAAATGTGAGAGGTGTACTCACATTTGTAGGTATACACACATACACACCCTGAAACCTGCAACTCTAGTCTGATATCTTGAAAAGAAATATTTGTGAATTGTGGGCGGAGCCCAACAGCGGAATCCTTTCCGAATCGATGAATGGATAACACAGCTACGCATCGTCATCGAGCGAAAAAAGCCTAGGTCGCACGTCATTCAAACTTACAGCTGAAGACGAACCCTGTGACGGGTCCGACCGGCGGAACGCACCCTACACAAACAGGTCACATGACACTGGTATGGGGGCTGTGTAAACAGTGGTAAACAGTGGCTGACTGACGCTGCTTTCAGTTTAGTTCATTAAAAATCAGTTTCGTCATAAATCACAAAACCTGTTTGGCCAAAATGCTATGGTTTTTATATCAACTCTGTTTCTCATTCACAGCGTATTGTACGGTTGATGATCTAAATGCTGTAAGACAATAAACATGCATTCTTATAGAACAAAGACAGACGTGTTTGTAGAAGACGGTCCCATGTTTATACTAAGGAAGAAGTCTCCAGTGTCAGGACAAGTTTTCCGAATAAGGCAAGACTTCCCTTAAAAAGGGATGGTGAGGAAAGCGTTTCGAGCTTACACTGAGTGGGTGATGAAAAGGAAAAACAAGGACAGAATAGTCAAATGTAAATGCAACAAGAAGTACAACTCAATGCGTCAACAAATCTAGTATACCACCCTTTTTCAAATCGATTCTGAGGGTTGCATATAAATAATTTAATAGAAATCCTACTAACGTTCAACATAGCATAATTCTTCAAACATTTGTGGACAGCATTCGATCGGAATGTGGGTACCTGGTGGTCTAGTGGTTAGGATGCGGCGCTTTCACCGCTGCGGCCCGGGTTCGATCCCCGGTCAGGGAACCAACCCCAGCCACTCTTAGTGCCGGTCCCAAGCCCGGATAAATGGGGAGGGTTGCGTTAGGAAGGGCATCCAGCGTAAAAACATGTGCCAAATCAAACATGCGGATGATCCGCTGTGGCGACCCCTAATGGGAGAAGCCGAAAGAAAGTTTATTCGATCGGAATGTGCTTTTCGAAGTTCCCGTTCCTCATTAATCCCCGTTTGCTCCGACAACCTGCACTTCCTCTGGGAAGATGTTTCATTCTAGAATATGGAGTGTGTTTTTTCGGAGATTTCTAGAGATTCAATTCAGCCAAAAGCACGTTAGCGACATCAGGTATGGATGTAGGTTGAGGAGACATGGTTGCATTTATGAATTTATGATACAAGGAGATCTTCCACTGCAACACCCATGTAAATATCTTCAGATATCTGCATGGAGGTCACTTTGTGCACGGGGTGGGGCAGTGTCACCCTGGAACAAGTTCGAGTCTCCCAGTTCAAGTCAAATCTCATTGGAGAAGACGCACATATAGCAAAAAAAAATAAAAAATGTAATGTCCAAATACTTTTCTCCATAGTGTATGTGGAGCAGTGGCTTAATGTAGCACAACATCGATACTGTAAAGTCGCTCTTGTCCAACAAGTATTTTAGACGCCAAGCACTAAAGCGAGCGCGTTTCAACCGGACGTTTACAACAGCGAGCGTGTCAGCGAACGTCAAACAAGGAGAACATCCTCATCAGATCAGCCTCTGTCTGACCCCTGAACGATCGTTCGTATGAGCGCAAATGCGATTAGGGAAGAGAAGCAGCGACGGGCGGCTCGGCGTTACTCGATTACACCAGTGCCGTCTCCGAAGCCTGCAACCCGCCGCGCAGCCCTTCCACTGAAAAGCGCCCTAACGTAATTAGTGCTTGGAGAGGCTGTGCTCTGTGATTAAGCAATCAATTTCAGAACAACACAAACTTCCAGCCTCCTCCCCTGTGTGCCCACACACACACACACACACACACACACACACACACACACACACACACACACACACACACACACACAGGAAGGAAGCATTCGATGTTTCTCGGCAGACAGAATTGCATTACGGGCCTCGTCAACCTCGCAGAATGCGGCACAAATATCCTCTACCTACACTGTATTGGCAAAAGTATTGGGACACCTGACTTTTCGAACAAAGGATTTTTGAACTTGTAGATCCAAACCTGTTCTATCATCATAATAAGTACACAAAGCCAAATCCGTGAAGATATGCTTTACATGGTTTGGAGTGGAAGATCTCCTGCTAGAGAGCTCTGACCCTTTGGGATGAATTGGAACGCTGGCTGCACCCGTGTGGTTGAATGAGCAAAGATCTCCACAAGCACCCTCCAAAGATCTAGTGGAGTGCAGGTTACTATGGTCAGGTGTCCACAAACTTTTGTCAATACAGTTTCTCAATATACAACCGTTTTCTTTTTTTTCTCCCGAACTTGCTTTGAACCTCATGGCTGATTATTCGGCGTCATTATTCCGTGTCGACAGAAACTACACACGTGGCCTCATTTCCCTGCCCGATTCTTTAATGATCATGCAGGATAATCAAATGAGCCACCAGGAAACATTAACCAGGAATTAATGAACACTGCCCGTCACTGATGCAGTATAATTGAGTGATGAAAATTAAGGGCAGAGTTAATGCTAATACTTCGCCTACTCTGGAAGCAATCTCTAACGGATCTTTCGCTTCGTGAGGCGAACGAATCGTTTTCGAAAACGCGGCTTTAACGCATCCGGACGTTGTCGTTTCATCCAAAAGTGATTTCGGGTTTTAAAAAAACGTTAGGTTACTTGACAGCGGGGTTAAACTAAAGGAGTCTCCAGTGTCAGTGCTTCATACCAACACTTCCCTTACGAACGAGTTACGTGAATTTTAGCATGAATTTGTTCGTAAATTGTAAGCGTTCGCATATCTTCTTATGATGTAATAGCTATTAATAGTATGAAATAAACAATAAAACATACGAAAACAAATCGAAATACTGTAAAACCCTATTGTACGAGCAACTAATAGTACGAGCAAATGGAGATACGAGCGACCTCATTTGCAAAATTTGAGCCTATTTCACGAGCAAATATCGAAGGCACGAGCAAACCCACGCTGCCGGGTTCACGTTTTCGGCGGAGTGTCGCATTAGTCGCTTGATGACGTATTACTCGGTCGCCTTCGTTGTTCAGTGCAGCAAAAACGTAACTTTTTTCAGTGTTATATTTTTATTTCACTAGAAATCTTGAAAAATGTCTCCCAAGAAAATCAGTGATGGTGCTGTGAAAACGAAAGTAAATAGAATTACCATGGAAACCGAGAAGGTTACGAGCGTGGTGCGCATCTCACACTCGCAATCAACCACTACCACATGAGTAAGTGTTCAATTATGTTTACATTACGTTAATTTGCGGTGTATTTGTTTGTTAAAATAGGCTACAAATACTTTTGTAAGTGCAGAAATAAGCGATCGAATGAGATCTCGGAACTTTTACATTCATTCTTATGGGGAAAATCAGTTCGAACGTACGAGCGAATGGACCTACGAGCAATTTTCAAGAACAAATTATGCTCGTCCAACGGGGTTTTACTGTACTGTACACAATATTGTGTATTAAGTAATACAAATTTTTCAAAAATTAATTTGACATTTTTCTTTTTCCGACAAATTTCACATTCGAGGACGGGTTTATGCGTATCCACGAAAGTTCATTAAGTGAATGTTGGTAAAGTGGTTGTATTGCTGATCTGAAGGTCTGGGGTTCATGTCCCTAGTATCGCCATGCTGTCGCTCATGAGCCTTGACCACGGCTTCCTAACATCTCTGGGATATGTGAAGAAAGAATTTCACTCTGCTGTAATGCACAAATGGCAGATATATAAGTGCTTTCCACTCGAGTCGATCAGCATTGTTCATATTAACATCACAAGGAACACGGATGTATTACCTTAGCGAGGAAAAACAAAGAAAAGATTATGGCTGTTCCGTCTCTTTTTTATTTTTAAGACTAACGAGTAGAACCCTTGGATGTTCCACAAGTACAGCACATGTATTTCTTAAGTAAAGGCGCAGAACGACCTTAAAACATACGTCATCGAATTCAAATCTAAAGTAAGAATCATCTCTTTGTCGAAATCTAAAAGTTTCGCTATATGGACGAAGGTTCCGCAGACGCCTGACTGTTCCTTCGCCGATTAAATAACCTTCAATCTTCTGGGAAGATGTTCCACTAGAATGTTGGATTGTGTTTATGGAGATCTGGCATCTGGAATGTTAGTAAAGTCAGGTAGTGATGTAGGTGAGGTGACGAGGTCTGGGGTGCAGTCGGTGTTTACATTCATCCAAAAGCTGTTCGATAGGGTGGAGGTCAGAGCTCCAAAGCAGGAGATCTTCCACTCCACCTCATGTATTAATAGCTCTGGCTTTGCGAAGTGAAATATTTCATGCTACCACATCCAAAGACGTCCTATACAATTGTGCGCCTCCAGATTTGTGGGGTGGAACCACATAGGGCTGGGCATGTGAGACGTTCCAATACTTTTGCAATATAGTGCAGTTTTATGGTTAGAGGTGAGATTACTGGTTATGTCTTTTTGATATCAAAATGTTAGAAAAGTTAGATTAGGGGCGGGGTTTATATGCGTTTAAAATCGCAATGGTATGAGAGTTAAGTTCGGGTTGACGTTTGTCGGGTTTTGAATTTAAAAAAGTAAAAAAAAATTTCATTTATGAATACGTTATGCTAGGTTCAGAAGCAAGGTTACGGTTTGTATTATGTTTTTTTTTTTTACGAAAATTCTATAAATTAATTTAGGTTTAGGAGGCGGGGCTAGCGCTGGTGCGATTTCGAAAATCAAAACGTTACAAACATTGAATTCAGTGTTCGCACCTTTTTTTAAACGAAAACATTTTGAAAGATAAAGCTAATGTAAGAGACAGGCTAGAGTTACGATCTTTGTTTTTTATTATTTAAATTGTATGAAAATGTTTGAAATGTTGAGCTTGGAGTCGGCGCTAGGGTTTGTACGCTCCGAAATCGAAATGTTACGCGAGTTAACATTATGCTTAGAAGTGTAGATTAGAGTTTCGGACCGTTTCGAAATCAAAACAAACAAAGAATAATTTATATTTTACGCTATTTATATATGATTATTCCAGTTATACGATTGAGTCGTGGGATTAGGGTTTCAGCGTCGGCGGTTTGAGGATGCTGAGATTTGAACTCATGACCTTCCAATCTGAAGTGCAACATTTTAAGCCACGACTTATCCAAGTTTAGCGTTAACACGTTTTTTGAAGTCGAACACGAACGAATATTAGGATTAAGGATTATACCAGTGCACAAAAAAACGTTTTATACGATTTCAAAATTGAAAATGGTATGAACGTTAAGTTAGATCCAAAATCTGGGTTCAGGTCTGATCTCAAAATGAAAACGATATCGGAACCGTACAAATCGGGCTTTTCCCCCTTTCCGAACTCAAAACCTCCAACAGGGAATGAGAATTTCCCTAAATTAAAAATGGGCTCCAATTATTTCAAAATTGTCCTTTTCCTGTCACACAGTTACCTCAAGAACTTTGTGATCCACACAAGTAGAAGCACCAACATTCAAATCAATCTAAAAAAAAAAAAAGGTTGAAAATGAAGATGAAAATGTGTGACATGTAGAAGTAACGGCGTCAACGCCAAGGTGGTACCTGAGAACTGATGTATGTTTTCATACACTCTTCACACACAGGGTTTTTGCAACAGTGCATAGAACTGATGGATCTGACAACCAGACACACTCGACACTGTAACGGTTTGTTCCCCACAAACAGAACATTGTTCAGCACTGGAGGGTCTGCGAGGTCGCTCAACGTGTATGGCTCTAGACCTGGATCTGAAGCCGAGGAGATAAAATCCGACAGATCTGATGGTGATTGACTTCCATGCTCTGATGCCAGTGTGGTTTCTGAAGGCTTCCTGTAGTTATCATTGGCTACACAGTAGACCGTGCAGTAGACGTGCTCTTTGGATTGCTGGGGTTCTTCTGAGCTTCTTGTTTCACAACCAGGAAGTTCAGGATCTCCTAACTCCAAACTTGTTAAGAAATCTGGGATTTCCGAGCTTTCTTCTCCATCTTGGAAAGAGGAGCTACATCGAGTCCTGGGGTTCCCAGCCAACCTTCTGTGGCCCAAGTTCTCCAGCATGGAGTCGACTATCTCCAGCTCTCTTTCCACATCACGGTCACGTAGGGATGGTTTCGGAATTCCGAAGTTCCTCTTCAGGATTTCTACCGGAGATGGTCTCCTGTGTGCGTCTTCATCGTTGCTTTCGTTCTTGCAGTGCTGGAAGTCCAAAACATTAGCCACTCTGGGCTCCTTCTTCTCGCCGTCTTCTTCTCCAAAATCAGAGCTTGGCGTCTCAACTTCCACAGCCACGTCCGCGACATTCCCCACGGGTTCTCCGTCGGAACCGGTGAAACTGAGCATATTTTTCGAAGCCACATTCACGCAGCCGAGATCATCTCCCATCCCCGACACACGCACGAATCCACATCGGGAAACTCGCCTTGTCTCAAACTCTCAACCAGGAGCCCAACTGCCATGAAGCTCCGACTTCCGGCTCTGCTTCACACACAAAAACAAATCCCGGTTCACTCCATCCGAGCTCCCGACAGACACTGGAAACCGGTCTGCTTGTTGAAAGTGAACCAAAGAAACACCTCGGGACGTTCACACCGCAACATCATCAGTCATGTTGAAGAAACCTGAAGGAGAGAAGATCAGTTTATCGAGCGTCACGTTCCCTCGTTAGAGTGCTAGGGCACATTTACCGTAATGACCGTACAACGCGTGCGCACAAATAACCGTATCATACAGTTCATACATCACTGTTACTGATATCGCAATGATTATAATAATTTAAAAAAAGTTTTTTTGTTTTATTTTGTTTTGAGTGTGTAGACCTGCTATGGATGGATTTTTGTTGTGTGGTTTGAAGTAGATAAAATATATTTATCAAGGTACTTTACAGAAACAAGTAAATAAAATATCCGTTGGCGCATGTAAAATACTACGGTATTTTGTGTGTATGTATTTATATAGATATGAATATCTATATAAATATTTGTAATCTATCACACACACACACACACACACACACACACACATACATACATATATATATATATATATATATATATATATATATATATATATATATATATATATATATATATATATACAGTGGAACCTCGATACTCTTGGCTTTGACACTCGCAACCTCGATAGTTGGCGACTTTTCATCTGGAACCGGACTGAGAGTAACTTGCAGAAAATCTGATAGTTTGCGGGAAACCGCGAGTGGCTCGAAAGTTCGGAGTAACATTTCAAAACAGAGTTTGTACTATAATTACATAAAAATGTTAAAAAATATATTTTACTATTGTATCATGCATTTAAAGTAGTAAATAAAACATTTATGACAAGTAATTCACAATTTTTGTTGAGTTTACTGTACAGTACATGTACAATTCCCCTTGAAAAAGGAACCATCAAAAGTAGAGTAAAAACCATGCCATTTTTTGTTACTCGCGAGGTTGCACTGTGTGTGTGTGTGTGTGTGTGTGTGTGTGTATATATATATTTTATTTCTTGTAATTCTGACAATTCTGACAATCGGGCAGCATCGGGAACGAGACAGATGAAGCAGAGGAGGCCTCATTCATACACCAACAGCTTTAGGCCCACAACCGGTGGATACACCAGAAATGTTGGACGTTTACAAGAAATAGAGTCTTCCATACAACACAGAAGATGCTGCAGTATGAAAAATGGAGGAACGGGGAGAAAACAGCGAGGGGCGAGGTGAAGATTTAGGCATGACTAGGAACACGACAGAAGGTTTTCTAAGATTGGGATAATTTCAAACTAAAACATAAAGAAAACACAGTACAGTGCATTTACCTTTTAAAATACATTTAATAACAAAAATAAATGTGTACAGTACAATATACAGTAATTCAGTATACTAATCTAAAATAAATAAACATGATAATCCATATTTTAAAGTCACTTTTTTTATACAATTTTCTCCTTTTGTCTCAACTTAAATCAAAAACGTTTTGCTTGACGCTATATATATATATATATATATATATATATATATATATATATATATATATATATATATATATATTGATCCCCTTTTGTTGCCAAAACAGCTCTGACCCATTGAGCATCAAAATCATTAACTTCTTCAGCAATTTGAGCTACAGAAGCTCATCTGTTGAATCAGATCACACGGGCCAGCTTTCGCTCCCCACGTGCATCAATGTGACTCGGCTGCCCATAACCCTGTCACCTCGCCTTCTTAGTGAGGGAGCTGATGTTCTGCTCCCACTTTAGCTCCTGGGTAATGGTGGCCCAGGAAACAGAAGGACAGATGTCACCGGAGAGTGACAGAGGATGACAAGGTGAAGGGGGGCTGGGTCCTTCCTGAAATCCACTATTATATCAATGTTATGCCTGTTTGGTTTATATATATCTATAGCTATATAAGGATAGATAGATACACAGACAGACAGACATACAGACAGACAGACGGACGGACGGACAGACGGACAGACAGACAGATACAGCATCTTACAAAAGTAAGTATACCCCTCACAATTCAGGACCATTATATTTTATTTATTATTTAGTATCTCAAGGGACAATACCATAGAAATG
Source organism: Silurus meridionalis (assembly GCF_014805685.1). Classification (NCBI taxonomy): domain Eukaryota; kingdom Metazoa; phylum Chordata; class Actinopteri; order Siluriformes; family Siluridae; genus Silurus; species Silurus meridionalis. Next base: position 20,339,648 of record NC_060906.1, read on the forward strand.
AAATATATTTAGAGTAGTCAAGGTGCAGCTTGTACAACACCCTAAATTGACATGTCAAAACTGCCAATATTTTGTGTGAGCACCAATGTTATCCAGCACTGCCTTAATCCTCCTGGGTATGGAATTCACCAGAGCTGCTCAAGTTGTTGCTGGGATCCTCTTCCACTCCTCCATAATGACATCCCGGAGCTGCTGGATGTTAGACACACGGAGCTTCTCCACCTTCCACTTAAGGATGCCTCACAGATACTCAATAGGGTTCAGGTCTGGAGATATACCTGGCCGCTCCTTCACCTTCACCTTCAGCAAGGCAGTTCTATCTTGGCGGTGTGTTTGAGGTTGTTACTATAGTAAGAAACTGCTGTTCGGCCCAATTTCTGAAGGGAGGGCATTATGTTCTGCTTTAGAATGTCACGGTATATGTTGGAATCCATGTTTCCATTAATGAACCGCAGTTCCAAAGTACCAGAAGAACTCATGCAGCCCTATTCTATTCATGTACCTTCTTAGAAAATAAGATAGGTCCAATTGATGGTAGCAGCTCAGGATGGAAGAATGTGCTTTACAGGGCAGATTAGTTCCTGTGCTATTCCTCTCTGTTCAGTTTTCATTCAAATGGAAAGCATGAGAGGATTAACAACTGAGTTATTAGGCTAGATGAAGTGGAATTCCAGGATAGACAAAATTTCAGGATGAAATTGTGTCTGGACATTGAACAAGACTCCTATAGCAAATCATGTCTTATTTTTTCTAAACGCATTTGGCAAATCAATAAATGTATATATATATATATATATATATATATATATATATATATATATATATATATATATATATATATATATATATATATATATATATATATATATATATATATATATATATATATGTATGTTAGATGAAAGGCAATCTGTGAAAAACAGGAGACAGCACTGTAGTAAAATCCAGAGATACATACAGCCTTCACTCAAGTAGAAGTACAGATATTCATGTTTAAAAAGACTTTTCCACTTAAGTTAAAGTAAAGAAGTTTGGGCTCTGACTTGTACTTAAGTAAAAAGTAGCCTTTACTACCTGTTTGAGTGTCATGCTGGTAACTGGACCTCACATCATATTAATTTATAGATATATATAAAGAATTTAACATTGTGTTACCTAATGAATGTATCCAGGCAAAACAACCACCATATAGAACACAAGCAGGGAAAAGATGATGATCAGGTGATCAGGAATGTCTCTGTTCTCAGTTTTGTTTACATCGCTGACCTCTGTCTCATCCACATTAACCCCAGACTTTGTGTTGCCTTTTGCTTTGCCCATAGCTTTGTAAACTCGCCTACATCAGTAGTGTGTGAGAGCCAGGAAAGGATACACCAGTGGTAGGTTGAAAAAGTCGAACAATGACAAGAAAGAGGTTGATGGGCTGATGTGCAGCGAGAAGAAGAAATATCGACATTTCACCAAATAGATTCAAACTAAAGTCTGGTTTGAAAATGTAAGAAGTAGAAAGTACAGATATTTGTGTAAAAAATGCAATGAGCGAAAGTAAAAAGTCTGATACCAGAAAAATCGACTTATTTTGTTACTTTCCATTTCTGGTGAAAGCTGATAGTTTAACAGTCAGTGGCTGCTTGTTAAATTGTGCTGGACGTCACTCACACACTGCTGCAGAATCATGACAGCTGTCTCGCACATAGGTGGGACAAGCCAGTCACTAATTAATGCCGTCGCCTGCCATCACTCGCACTTGCAACGTAGGAGGAGTAAATTGAAATTTTTGGAGAGAGATTATTATGAGTGTGAAATCACAAGTCGTCACAAGCTGTTTTTCAGTTTAGAGTGTGTTTCAAAAAAATTACGTCTTCATTCTCATCATTCATTTAATAATAAAACAAAAAAAAAGAAGGCAGATAAAGAGTATAAACTATGTAAAATATGAAATATATAAAGTTATAAAGATATATATAAGGAAAAAGTGTATATAAAAGGTATGCTTATGGATACAGGGTATTCATTTGGGCTTTTCTTCACGTTCCATGATCGCAAAGTAGATAGCCACGTCTGCTGATCCAAAGGTGAATTTACTGCACCAAAATGTTACACTAATCATTAAACTACATGATCTCACAGACACTGCAGTTTAGAGATTACTTTAAAATATGTTTCTGATTACAGCATCAATTAAAACAATACATATCACATAAACACAGCTGTGTATAACAGGAGACCTGGGAGGAATGTTTGAAAATGAGATTTATGAATCAATATGCCTTAAGAATCTAAACCAAAAACTATACTAGATCTTGGACAAGCATTTCATTCAGACAGATTGTTTTGTTTCAGCCATCTTGTCCTTGCTAACAATGTTAGAAAATAATAATTGGTAAAAAAACAACAACAATCCTGTTGTTTCACTGTTTGAAGGGATTGTTGAGTAAAATAAAATTGCTATATGTTCAAAAATCTCACTGCTAATGCTAGCCAGCTAGCTAACCTGAGGTAACCTGAGAGGATTTCTGACAGGGTCTTAAGGTTTAATTGATAAAATAGTTAAAATCTAAACTAATTTACCAGTTTGTTTGTTGTAACACAATTTCATTTGACAAAAAAGCTGAAGAGCAAATAAGCTCCAAGTTCCAAGGTTGTTCCTGTACTATATTTTGCAGCACTGCTATCAGTAGAGGATATTCCTGATTCCAGCAAGAAGAAGAGAACATTTCAGAGCAGAAAGTCATTATGGGAAACCAGTAGTCAAAGACCAGCTTATCTATAAAATATGTTTAAATTAAAAAGTCACCTAAGAATTTTAACATATTTTTATTTTGGTGTGTTATTAATCCACAGAAAGTAATGGATTATGACAGTTAATCAATAACTTATCAGTCATGGTCATATGAGCCACGAGGCCTGCTCTGATCATATCACAAACTTTCTATATTGTAAAGCATTATCAATACAGATACCTTACAGATATCCACAAGTCACAAAAACCTACTGTAGATGTGTACTGAGGCCACAAAAAGGCAATATAAAGTAGAAGCCATTTCAATATCCGAATATCTTTCACTGAAACCTAAATTTGAAGTACAAGCTTTATACATCAATTTAAATTTGATGTGTTCTACACAACGCAAAATATATTGTGATGAAGGATAAGAACAAATTTGAGTCACTTGAGAGGCCGTAAAAATATCAATAGGGTCCCAGAATGGTCTATGGGCCCTTGTTTCATTGGATAGTTTCGCCTAAACGCTGTACAACCACAATTCTAAAAAAAAAGGGACGCTGAAACAAATCTTTAAAATGAGCAACTGTACCGTTTTTAAGAAATAAGGGGTCGTTTAGAATTTGAAACAGGATTTCAGCTGCTTAACAGTGTCTGGGTTTCCTTTATTGTATTTTTCAATTCATCATGCACCAAATGTTTTCAAATAGTGAAAATGGTATATATTCTCCATTTAAAGTTTTTTTATGTCGTATTGTGAATAGACTATAGATTTATGAGATTTGCAAATCATTGCATTCGTTTTTTTTTTTTTTTACATTTACATTTTTTACATTTACATTAGTGTCCTAACTTTTTTGGAATTAGGGTTGTAGAATAACTGCTTCAATCATACCAACTGTCTTGTTCTTATCTGCTCACAGATTAGTTCATTTAACATCAAATTCTCCTTTTGTGTTTACTTACACCATGGCTCCAGTAGTGTAGATACAGTGAGTCTCATGGCCCTGCCTAGATAATTCGTATATAAACATAACTACACAAATAGTTGGCCATGATAGAAAGGTGTCAAGATACCTGTAGTGTAACACAGCTTTCTTTGTAAGCAGCTTTCTGAGTGCTAATGTTAACCACTAACCCTGGGAATGGAAAATGTGGCCTGGTTTGATGAATCACATTTTTTTTTACATTTATGTTTGTATTGTTTACCTGGGGCATGGGAAGATGGAGGCAGCATGATGCTCATAATGTTCTCCTAGGAATTTTTTTTTTGGTTGTAATCACATGGATACACCACTTTTTTACAATGGTATTCCCTAATAGCAGTGGCCTCTTTCAGGGAAATGGTTTGAGGAACATGACTGACTTCAAGGTGTTGACTTGGCTTCCAAATTCCCCAGATCCCAATTCAATCGAGCATCAGTGGAATGTTCTGGACAAAGAAGTCTGATCCATGAGTGCCCCACCTCACATCTGAGAAGAATAAAAGGATCTGCTGTTAAGCTCATGGTGCACCTTCAGAGGTCCTGTGGAGTCCATGCCTCAATGTATGTGTAAGTATATACACAGTATATGTGTGTGTATAAATGTAAGCAGCAGTCAGACCCTGTTAGAATGAATCATTTCAGACCCTTTTTGCCACCAAACAAATAAACTGACAATTTCTTGTTCCACTGTGTTTATTATATTTACAAGTCATTCTTGTAAAGGAAAAGAAATAGAAAAAAAGACAAGGTCTATTAAAAAAAACTGAACACAGCACTGAACCCAATCATTCTAGCCTAAATCTGAAGAAAAGAAAAATTCAATCCAGACTCCTAGAACCTCCAAATAGTCCATGTATTTGCTTTGTTCCATGTTAAAAAACACTGGAACTTGAATAAAGAGTGTAAAATCTGGACTGTAGAATGGGGGATGAGGTCTAAAATGTTTAGATTCCTAAAACAAACCTCTATAATGTCTGGATCAAAATCCACAGACTTAAATTTAACCACTAGTTCAGGAAGTACCTTCTAAACACTATTACAAGGCCATTCGAGACTCATTAAACACAGGATGTTTGGTGTATAAAGCTTGTCGGAATAGTGTTCTATATATTTTATCCAATTTAAAATGCTCCCCCAGTCTCCTGTTTGATTTGATATGAACCTACGACATTAAATGTTACTTGTAGACCATCCTGTAAACCTCTCAGCAGCTGGCAGAGTGAGAGATAGCACCTGATGCATGATCGCTCGCTTCTATCTTATTAGGGTTGATCAAGCACCATGTGTGGAGGAATACTGTTTATTTACAAGTCTTTTGAGTAGAAATGAAATACAAAAGCTGCTGCAGGTGTGATGCGATAAACCCAGTGTAATAATCTGATGAATCCTGTGCTTCCTTTTTTTTTTTTCCCAAATCAATTGCATGCCGCTAACCCTTTGTCGCTTCAATATTTCATTTCTAAAGCAGTCACAAAGACAGATGTAGGGCACATTGTGATCTCTCTTAACGGGCGTAAATTTCACAATACGGTCTCTGAATATATTCATATTCTTCCTGTATGTGTGCACTAAGAGCGATGACTGTAGGGAGTCATTAGCCAATAAAGGCTGAAAAAATGGCACCGCGGAGATATCTTGATTAATCATCGACGTTCCGGCTGCAATTCATGAGGGAAGGGATAAAGAAATGCTCGTTTTGGCTTGTCAGCAGTTGGCTAAAGTGTTATTAATTGGAGGATTGAGTCATTTGCCTTTTTTTTTTCTTTTTTCGAAAAACATTTAATTCAACTTGGTGGAAAGTTTTCCACAAACGTCTGTTACTCCAAAGGTGGGTGAGTACACGCCCTATTTTTAGAGGAGGTGGATTCGTTTGTAAGTAATTTCCTCTTCTCTAAATGATGCTAACTGCTTTCATGTGTCATTTCAGACTTAATAAAAGACATTGAAATATTATTAAAGCATGAAAGTGCAGTTTAAGAAAAGTCTCTCGTATTTACTTCAAAGTGTAATTAATAGCATTTGGAAAAACATTCAGTACACTTGGGAGGTAAAGGAACCAGACGTGTGTGTTGTGAATGACTTGTCGGCAGCATGTTAATGAACTAAAACTAATAGCTGTTGGCTCTGTGACGTCAAAGGAACAATTCTGCGAAAGAAAGCACATACACGCTTTTAGGGCTCCTCATGGGTTCCTTCAATGGCAACTACACACAAATAAAAAGCACATTTGGCCACATCACAAACTCTATCACACACTCCTCTCACATCACACTACTAAAAATTTCTTTTTCTTTTTTTTTCCCTCCCTTCTCCAGGTGTCTATATACAGTTCAACAGAAAGGCCCACCTTAACACCAAATTATTAATCTACTAGAAAAAGATTGAACACTGGCACACTTTAGAAAAAAAAAATCTTGGAATAGGAAGAAGGTTTTTGATCGTTTCCTCTTTACGAGACTGAACACCGCGCTTAGAAAACACAATATTCACAAAACCCTTTGAGCCAGCTAGGAATCGGCTCGGCTAATTCCCATCATCACCGGGTTACAATACGCGATTCGGAACGACACCTCATGCAAAACAAACACAGGCGATCTGCGGACGACGTCCAGTCGACGCGACTGATAGGTGGATTGTTTCTTTTTGACTGCTGTTGAAAATCTCTGGGCAGTTTCAGGAGAGGGGGTTTGTTGGAACTGTTCTTGGCACTTTCAAGAGGAAAACATCCATAATACAGATTAAAAAAAAGTTCAAGAGTACAGTTATCAGACATTAGGACGACCTAGTAGCGGTAATCCGATGACTGGATTTACCGTATGTAAACACGCATTGTATAATTCTCCTTAATTTTTATTTCTACTAACCATTCAGCACAACATCAGGGAACTAAAGCCATTTCTGACCGTTTTCATCGAACATTCATTATTGAGTTTTTCTAACGGAGTCTATCAGAACGCAGAACAACATTAAGTCTTTTTTTTTGTCTTTATGTTCCATCCTTAGCATTGACGTCCAAAATGCGGCCTGCTTAATTTTTATTATAACGGCATCGTGCTGCTGTTCTGCCGTCGAAAGGAAGAAGGAAGTGTCTTGGCCACAGGATGGCGCTCTGGCTCCTCCGTAAATCAGCTAGACATGAAGCACCAGACTGAAAAAGGCAGAAGATCCAATGCATTGGTTCTAGTTTTCTCCAGTTGTCGACCAGTTAAAGTGCCACATCTTGCGTTCCTCCAAGGGTTCTTAAGACACTATCATATTAAGACATTTACGTACAAAAAGACGAAAGGTTGAGACAGAAGGTCATCAGTTTTATTGGTTCCTAAGGCAGTTTGTCCTTGTTACTTTGACCTGGAGAGGAAAAAAAAAACAGGAAGTTAGCAAGCTGGCAAGATCCAGAGGTCAAATATGACTATATATATTAATAGCAAAAAACAAAGGTCATGTTTAAAAGATTTTTTTTTTTACAAAGTAAGTAGCGCACAAAAAAGATCATCCATTAATCATCCAAAAAACCCATGAGGTGTGAAAATATTACTTATCTAACACAGAACTTTAGCACGTTTGTTCATGTGGCAGTCTTTTTTTCGTGTGTTATAAGTGAAACAGAATCCATTGCGGGATTAAGGACCTTGCTCAGTGGCCTAGCTTTGGCTCTCACATGCAACCCTGAGATTTGAACTCAATAGGCCACTAGTCAAAAATTGTTAGTGGTGGTCCAGCTGCTAAGACTCTATCCTGAGAGTTCAATTCTGAGAAATGGCCTCTGTTAGAGCCGTGAACATGACCCTTAACACTCAGCTGGAAGAAGAATTGGAAGTCTCCTTTAAGCCACTTGCCTGATATAACATGAACGTACATTGGAAAAATACACTGTTCCTCTACTTAGTAAAAATACAAATGCTATGCTTGAAAAATGACTTCAGTAACAGTGTTTCATTTATATTTCCAAAGTAAAACGACAAAAAGGTTTTTTTTAAATGTATCAAAAGTAAAAGTAGTGATTTATGAGAATGATTGAATAATAGTTGCAGTTCAGTGTTCCATTCTACTGCACTAAACTAAAAATACAGTAGTTGGGAAACATACTTAAATACAGTAAAAATAAATATGAAGCAAAAATACTTTCTTACTGTCCACCACCACATACTGTCTCCTACTTCTTCTTCTTTCGGCTGCTCTCATTAGGGGGCGCCACAAGGGATCTTCCATCTCCATACCCCCCTGTCCTCTACATCTACCTCTTTTACATCAACTACCTGCATGTCTTCCTTCACCACATCCATAAAACTCCTCCTTGGTCTTCCTCTTTTCCTCCTTACTGGTGGCTCCATCCTCAGCATTCTCCTACTGATATACCCCATGTCCCTCCTCTGCACATGTCCAAACCATCTCAATCACACCTCCCTCACCTTGTCTCCAAAACGACCTACATGCCCTGTCCCTTTAATAAACTCATTTCTAATCCTGTCCATCCTACCAACAAAAACCTCATCATCTTCAGCTCTGCTACCTCCAGCTCCACCTCCTGTCTTTTACTCAATGCCACTGTCTCTAATCCATACAAGATCACTGGTCTCTCCACAGTCCTATAAACTTTCCCTTTCACTCTTGCAGATATTCTTCTATCACAAATCACTCCTGCTATCACTCTTCTTCACCCACTCCACCCTGCCTGCACTCTTTTCTTCACTTCTCTAACACACTCTCCATTACTTTGCACTGTTGACCCCAGGTACCTAAACTCCTCCACATTCTTCACCTCTTCTCCCTGCAACCGCACCACTCCACCTCCCTCTCTCTCATTCACACCACCACCACATAGGGTAAATGACAGTATTTACAAAACTGTAAAGCAACCCTGGAGCTACGAAAGTCACAGAAGGTCATGCACTATAATATTTTTTCTTTATTCTTCTCTTGTGATCTTGACATAAAAAACTTTTCTTACAACGACGATGCTGCCTGTAGAACATGCTCTTATGCAGAATATGGAGAAAAAATACGTACTGATCATAAGGAAACAATGTTTATGTCAAGATCACGAGAAAATGAAGCCATGATAACGATAACAACTTTTAATGTCGAAAAAACTTTGGTTATGGCGAGAAAATGATCTCATGATCATCATGATCATGAGAAAAAATATAAAAAATATATGATGATGAACGACCTCTTAGGACTTCCATATGTAGCTGTGATGTTGTCAGAAAAATTAAATATTACACTGCGATAATAATGCAATGCAATGTTCAAGCACAGTGAAGCATTTCTATTATATTCCCTACATTGTTACTGCAATGGGTTTATATAGGTTTATATAAAGAGCAAGTACATAATTAAAAACAAGGGTGATCATGATGATGATGATGATATATATAATAAACAAGGTACTTAAAAAAACTGGATGGCATTTTTCATATGCAGACAAATTATATCCTTGAAACATAACAATAATAATCAAAATCAGAATACTTTATTAAATTAATTAAATTGAATACTTCTTAAAACTTAATTATTATTATCATCAGGGAACTTGTTGGGTTGCGGTTCCTCACAGTAAAATTAAAGTAAAGATTAAAGTAAAATTAAATATAAAAAAAAAAAATATGTATTCATAATGAGTTATATATTGAGTTTCAGATGTAGTACAATATTACATCATTATCATGACATTGGGAAAAAAACATTGTCAGGTTCTTATAACAGTGTTCTAATAGTGTTTATTTTACTCAGTGTTAAAACACATGATTTGATTATTTTCCTACATCAGCATTTGAAAATGTTTTATTCATAACATACTGACCATCTCTTTACTCCCACCAATGATGTGGGAATATACCGTATGGGCGGCGCTCAATGATGGTCTGGTTTAGTCCATTTGAAATTGTTCCCCAAAGCTACACCAGAATATGGCTCATGATCAGTGTGAACTCATTAACAGTAGGTTGTTTTGTCTCCCGCAGGTATCACACCGATTTCTTTTTTGTTTACAGCCTCATTTACATTCCAGTTCGCTCATCTGCCTGCCCTTTTCCCTCCTGCCTAATTACTGGACATGTGACCTTTTCCATTTGGCACTTTTACGGCGCAAAATAGGAACATACTGCCATTTACTTTTCCCTCCACTGTTCTTAGAGACAGTTTCTTCCATATGTATGTGTATATCAAAGTAAAATGTGCTATGTACACAAATAAATAATATTGTGCCCAGCAAGTGTTCGGAGATTTAGTAGAATTTGACATTTGTAAAGCCGGCAGACCCGTGACACAGGGAAATATGATTCGGTCAGCCGAAATACAAAAGGAGTGACTCAATCTCATATGGAAGGTGCAGTGCATCTGTAATAACATAAAATCACACAAATGCAGAGATAAGCATTCGCAGGAGTTGAGTTTGTGCACCTCATCTGTAGATTAATCCTCTTTTCAAATATCCTGAATAGATATAATCCTCATTAATCCCAATTTTAGGGCAGATGTTTTCCACAGACAAGGATGGATGGATCTGGGAGTTGCACGAGCTGTTCGAATTTATTACAGAACCAAAAACCGATTTACTTTCCCCTTCTTTCTGCATGACTACAGAACTAGGGGAGCTAGTGCTTCGTCGCCTCTAAACACAGCTGGCTTTGCACTGAAAGTACAGTTGGCCTTTTAAGACTTCAAGACTTCTCAGTTACAACGATCCAAATAAAAACGTTCCCCATGTCAAAGTATATGAAAGAAAGATCCTCTATTGATCATATTTTTATCAAGTTAGCTACTGATACTAATATATTTATAGCTGTCTTATCAGTTTTGCTTAATACTATGCCATCTTTCTATTCAATGTGTAAAATCTTTAACAATGAACATTGTGACAAGGCAGCTTTACAGATATATATATACAGTACAGACCAAAAGTTTGGACACACCCTCTCATTCAAAGAGTTTTCTTTATTTTCATGACTATGAAAATTGTAGATTCACACTGAAGGCATCAAAACTATGAATTAACACATGTGGAATTATATATGGAATTATATACATAACAAAAAAGTGTGAAACAACTGAAAATATTTCATATTCTAGGTTCTTCAAAGTAGCCACCTTTTGCTTTGATTACTGCTTTGCACACTCTTGGCATTCTCTTGATGAGCTTCAAGAGGTAGTCACCTGAAATGGTCTGCCAACAGTCTTGAAGGAGTTCCCCGAGAGATGCTTGGCACTTGTTGGCCCTTTTGCCTTCACTCTGCGGTCCAGCTCACCCCTAAACCATCTCGATTGGGTTCAGGTCCAGTGACTGTGGAGGCCAGGTCATCTGGCGCAGCACCCCATCACTCTCCTTCTTGGTCAAATAGCCCTTGATGCCTTCAGTGTGACTCTAGGTGTGAAGGTGTGTCCAAACTTTTAGTCTGTACTGTATATATTCGGGATATATATTTTTAAGTAATGAGCAAGCTAGAAACGATGAGGGAAGAACCGGACTCAAGAGTGACACTGGATAGTGTGATTATAAACGATTTCCGCATATATTGTAAGTACTATATGTTTGAAAAGTTCAAGTAATTTGTTAATTTGGTTAAAGTGAATTGTTCGTATCGACTGTTGTCAGGAGTTGAACCGGGTTGGCAGCGTGAGGTTTGTCTCTAACTGTGTGCCACCAGTGGTAAGTAAATCTAATTTGTTACTGTACTTAAGTAGCTTTTTCGTGTAGCTTGTACTTCTCTGAAGTATTTCCATTTGGGGAGACTTTTACTTCACTACATTTTAAAGTAGAATATTTTTATTCAACTACATTTTGTGAAATCAATCGTTCCTTTTTATTTACAAGTGAATAAAAACATAACTTGTGAAACACGGAGCAATCCACCAATCAGGACCGACGCGTTTTAAACTTGTTTGCCATTTGGTGGTATCTACTTATCACCAACATACAGTTCAGCATCAGTTTAACAGCAAGCAGAACATTTAGAGAGGAATAATTGATGGAAGAAACTCTTGACTCGAACCTGCTACAAATCCTGTGTCTTTATTTGTGCAATTTATTTTGAAGTAGTTTAAAAGAAGGTTTTATATGTAAGAGTCACATTAGAGTCTTTTCACATAAACTTTTTAAAGTTTATTAAGTAAAGAGTCTTGAGAAAAAAAAAATAATAGGAACATTATAGCCATAATAAATCATAGTACTTTGGATCCTTAAGTACTTTTGAAGGCAAATACTTTTGTACTTTTACACAAGTGAAAGTTTACTTTAATTGGAGTAATATTTTACAGAGGAGTTTTTATTTATTAAAAAATCCAAACACATAAAAGAGGAGAAACAAATCTAAGAAAACCACGGAGTATAAGGTTAAAAAAAACTAGAGCCAAAATCCACAACTCAAAAAAATTTAGTTCAGAATCTGCTTAGAACTTGGGCAAAAAGTCTCCAAAAAAAAAAAAAAAAACCATTAAAACAAATCTTGGCTGAATGCAGTCCAAATCAGTCTTCTTGATTACCAATTGGAAGCATTCACAAAAATCAGATGTATCTTTAGGTCATTTATGTAGAGCACCGAGGGGTTTTCAATATACAACTCCATCCAGAAGTAGGGCATCAGGATGGATCAGGCAGGCCTGGAGAGCAGAAGAGGTCGGGATCACTGGTATCTCAGGAATATTGTTCTATCGTGTGCCCTTGGGCCAAGTTACAACTTTATGTTTTTTAACTTTGCACTATTTAAATATAATAATTTGCTTCATATTCCATGACACACACACTATAAGATATAAATCAGAAATGTCTGGCGCTGGCAGATCTTTGTTATTGACTTTGGTTGCAACAGAATTTTCTATCAATGATGTGGTCAGAATAATCAGGCGGAAAAATCATGCAACTGTAACCTACACTAAGAAGTAATTTAAGTTTATAGCTATCAGGCTAGCATTGTGCAAACTTCAAGGCTGAAAACCTTATAGATGAACAGATTGTAAAAGTATTTATTAAATGAGAGTTAATCTGTCTGGAAACCAGTCTATACATCTACACTGACTATTACTTCTTACAGAGAGAAGCGAGTTTCTTCATTCACAGAGTAAAAAACTAATTCCTGGCCTTTGACTTATTGGTATCGCCCACACCCAACTATTACTAGGAGCACACTTCTGTGCTACAGTACACATTCAGCAGCCTACACACTGCTCCTGTGGGAAATCTCCACGTGTGCTCTTCACCTTGCTCTTGTTGGCTCGCACACAGTTCATAATGAGAGCCAGTTCAATTGGGAGTAGTGGTTTGACCCTTACAGTGCCTGAAGGTGAGTCATGGAAGCCCCACCACTCTCCACAGCCATATGCGCCATTCCAGTCTGCACCGAGTTCCTGGCATGGCTCAATGCCAAGCGGGTCACGCTCAGCCGAGGGACCGGCCTGCCCAAGAACGGCCGACTGCTGTCAAAGTCATCCACACGCCAAGCATGTTGTGAACACCTGCCATGTGTTTTCATACCAGAGGGATTGTGCCAGTTACAGGGTTCTTTTCTTTCAGAGAGGTGACTTTGGGTAAAATCGAGACCAAACTGTCATACGCTAATGCAGTCAATCTATAACTTTTTTCAGTCTATAACTTAGTTACTCAATCTATAACTTGATTTCTGGATATACTGTAAGTCTGTATCACACTGGTTCATGATACCTGATGTCTTTACAATAAACAATCTACTCTGCACTCAGAGTGGAATATTTCCTGCAGGCCACTAAAAACGTCGTACTGTTTGTGTATCATGTTTCATGCAAATATGATACAGATTTTTCTTTCTGAATTTTTTTCATTTCAGTATGGCATGTTTTTTTTGTGTACAAAACAACACAATGCAACAATTATTGTCATGTTAATGGTAACATGAGGACTTTGGATCTGAAGGTTGTAAGTTTAAATCCAAGCAATACCAAGGCGCTGCCATTCCTGGGCCCTTGAGCAAGGCCCTTAACCCCATAGCTGCTCAGTTGTATGAACGAGATAAATGTAAGTCGCTCTGGATTAAGGTGTCTGCCAAATGCTGTAAATATAAACATAAATATTCACAGTATAGTCACAATTATGCTGTATTCCTTATTATATGATAACCAAATACTGTAAATTACTGAAATTTTGACGAAATGTATGTATGCACTTCAGTTAACCGAGGGTTGTAAAGCTTTTTTTCCTGAAATTAACCTGACATACTATATTTATGTACCTAAATATAGTAATGTAAAAGTTTCCCATAATGAAAATATTTAAATTGAATAACTTCTTATTGTCCATCACTGATAAAAGATTCTGGGTTACTGATTCAAAGGTTTGGGGTTCAAGTCCTAGTATTGCCAAGCTGACTCTTGGGCCCTTGAGCAAGAACTTTAACCCTCCGTGCTCCAGTGGTGCTGTTGTTTAGTGTAGCACCAGGGCTTTAGAGGAATGTTGTCTCGTTTTTACTGTGTACTGTGTACCACTGTTTATAGTAGAAATGACAATTAAAGCCTCTTGACTTGACTTGACTTGATTTGACTTGATCATGGCTGAGCCCAGCTTTCTAACATTACTGGGATATGTAAAGAACACATTTCATCGTGCTGTAATGTACATGTGACAAGTAAAAACCCTTGAACATTAACATCCTCGCAAAATTCAGAAATTCATTTAGAAACCCTGCCATATCATTAGAGATTGAGTAACTCTAAAACAATACAGAGAAGCTTTTGTCTAAGACCCCCAATAGTCCGAAACACTTCAGCCTAGAATTCAATCTTCTCAATACAATCAAAAAGGCTGATGCTGTAGAAATCCTGACCATGCCCATGAAGCTCACAGGGCATTGTTCTGTTCATATATTGTCCATAATTCTTAGGTTTTTTGCTTTAATCCTCAGAATAGTAATATTTACTTGGTTATTTTTTTAAACACCCAGATAATAGTGACATCACACATTTATCCTCATCAGGACTCTTGTGAGAGCAAGGCGAAGAATTCACACCATACTGTTTTTTTTTCCCATGCACGACTTGTAGGCTGACAAAGAAAAGCAGCATGCTAGGAGTTATAGATGCGATAGATGTGGAAATGCCAAGAAGGCACAGGCCATTTCCATAACAAAGGCAGTGTTTTACCATCCGTTGTGTCTGTGGAACAAAATCAATTCCCGGCCCCAAGGAGTAACAATCAGTACTGATGTAAAGATATTATTGACCATCAGTGTAGATTCGAAGATAAATTGTTTATTGTATGTTTATTGTTAGGCCTAATTCCCATTCATGGGAATTTATGGTTTGATTGCGGTTAGTTTATTAGTTCTGAATGCAGAAATCTGTTTTGATGGTTTTGTACAAAGTTCATGCTTACTATTTGTGAATTACTACACCATCAGTCAATAAGCAAATATACACTATAATGTACAAAAGTATTGGGACACTTGATTTTTCCAGACATATGTGGTTCTTCCCCAAACTGTTACCACAAAGTTGCAGGCACACACTTGTATAGAATGTCATCGGATGCGGTAGCATTACATTTTCCTTTCACTCGAACTAGATGATCCAAACCTGTTCCAGCATGACAATGCACATGTGCCCAACCTCAACTTCATAAATATATGCTTCACATGGGTTGGAATGCAAGATCTTAACTGTCCTGCTGTAGAGCTTTAACTCTATTGAACAACGCTGACTGCACTCCAGGCCTCCTCACTTTACCAACATCAGTAGATGACTTTTCTAACTCAATTGTAGCTAATTGAGCACAAATCTCCACAAACACACTCCAACATCTAGTGGAACATCTTCCCAAAGAGTGGAGGTTATAAGAACAGCACATGAATGAATAAACTGTTGCTATGTCATGTATAAACAAAGTCAATAAGAAATGTAATTGCAATGACAGCAAGGTTTTAACATATTCTTATAATATATTTACAAACTAAAACAGCTTTCTTTTCTCTAAAAAAACAGTTTGGTAGCTAAAGGTTAAAATTTTGTCCTTGAACCTCCTTCTGACCTTTCAAAATGCTTATCCGTGATTGGTTAAATAGTACACACAGTGCGACTGATTATATACATGCCTAATAATAACACGTTTTGTGCAGTAATTGCGCTTTAATAGTAGTCTTTATAATGACTATAATGATGCTCAAGAAACTTTCAAACCATTATTATTAACCTCACTGCTCCAGATGACAAGTGAACACATTGTTTATTTCTATTTGATGAGTTTTTTTGGCAACAATCTCTTTCTATATATATCTAACTGCAATAATATATATTGTTTGCCATTTCTGTTTAGTAGCCTGCTACAGTAGATACACATTTACATTGTACACATTGTGCATATAGTGTACAGGCTTATCGAAATGGCAGCTGATAAAATTCTAGACTTTTTTAACCCTTTGAGATGAAAAAGAGTGGGAACGCTGGGTTTATAAATGAAGATGTCATTCCTTAGAGAGGTGTCACGATGGTAGTTTATTTCCTATGCCTATTATTAAGTTATTAAAAAGAGCAAGATTGGGTACAGTTCGTGCACCAGATTAATTGAAATCCTAAAAACAAATTCCTGACATCGACAACTCACTAAGTACCGAGACTTATCCTGAGTGTATATAATACTATCCATGTTATATCTGTGTCAATAAACCAAATCCTTTCAAATCTCCCAGGGCTAGCCAAAAGCACCTCAGCACATCCAGTCACATCCTCATAAACTTTTTAAGCCGTCAACAGAGTCTGAGCAAACAATCCCAGCTCTCTTCATGTTGACCCAGACAATTATCTGAGCCGGGCCAACAGTGATATTATTTCTTATTGATCATATAGTGAACTCCTGCAGCTCTCTCTCATCGACTGTCCACTGTTATTCCCTATTTTGTCCAAACTGAGTCATTATAGCCGATCTATAGCACAATATATGACGTTTTATCGGCCCAACCTTTTCACACAAACATCAATTTCAGACATAAAGAGGTGTGTTGGTGAATGCGGCACTGTATTTCCATGAATGCGGATTCTCAATACAGGGATTTTTTGACTGTATGCAAAAGGAAGCTTAGAAAACTTATTTCCCCACCAATGGATAATAAAAGTGAAGCGTAGCATCGCTGAGACGTTTCCCAATGCTGCTCATTTGCATTTCCATTACTTACATGTACATTGGTTGTAGTTGCAAATTAGATGTCTTCTGTGGTCCTTGGTACCCGTACGAGTCGAAGCCACCTATAAAGTCAACTGGAAATTAGATACAAGAAAAGAAAGAGAGAAGATTAATAACAATAACGATAATTATACCATAGTTCTGTTGAATTTGCAAGACTGATTGTTTAGAGGGTCTTGTAATTTTTAGTAATACAAGCTGACAGATCAAATACAGTGTTATGATTTATACAGAAACAGAATCGATCACAGGGATTCACAGTACATTGGACATGAGACATAATCTAAAATAAAATCTACTAATAGAAAAGAGTAAAAATGTGTCTTAATTTAACAAATGCTAAATTGTCAAGATAGGGGAAGGAGTCTCCAGTGTCAGAACCTTTGCTTTGTCTTCTGAAACTGGCTTCCATTCGCACTAAACACCAACATTTTTATTTAACTGAAAATATTTCTAGTGTGAACTAATAAAACAGATAATTAAAAAATGTAGTCATGTGACCCATTTATCTACACTTGACAACTTTATACTCTTGTGTTACAAGCAGGAACCACTTTTTTGTCTGTTAATGAATGCATTGATTTTAAATCTCACAAATCCATATCCTGTTCACAATAAAACAAAACAATTATCAAATATTTAAACTAAGAATATATACCATTTTTACAGGGCTGTGTTTACCACCGTGTAGCATCACATCTGCTGTATGTATAGTTGCTGAAGTTTTGGGTGAGGAATGTTGTCCCATATTTGTCTGAAACATTCTAGCTGCACAACAGTCCTGGGTGTTCTTTGTTGTATTTTTCGTTCGATGATGCCCCAAATGTTTTCAAATAGTAAAAGGTCTAGACTGCTGGCAGGCCAGTTCAGCACCCGGACTCTTCTACTCTGAAGTGATGCTATTGTAATTGTAATACAGTAATCCCCTGTTTATCGCGATCGTTATGTTCCAAAACCTCCCGCAATAGACGAAAAACAATAAAATTACGACGCCCCAAAATATTTTTATGTATACAGTACTATACTGTATTAACATTATCCTTCATTTTATAATTAATAATTATATGTTTGTAATAAATTTCATTATTTCAACATAAAACCCTATAAAAACAATTCCCTATACGGTTTTTGATCTATCGTGCTATCCGCGAGAGACCGGGAAAATCAGCCAAACGAATTTGTCATGTGGCAAATGCAATTCCGCAATAAACCGGGGGCGCGGGATTCCAACTGCGGTAAAGCGGGGGATTACTGTATACAGTTAGCATTGTCTTTATTAAATATGCAAGGCCTTCCTTCCCCTTTTAAAAGTTTTTATATAAGCATTTTTAGACATTTAATGTGGACCAGTAACTTAAAAAAAAAGTGTAAATAGAGAGATTTACACAAACAAAAATTCAATTAGATGGATTCGGATGAATGTGGATGTACCTTAAGTGAATATACTCTGGTATAAGAAAAATAAAATGCTTGAGGATGAGCAAATATTGCAAATATCAAAAATGAATAAACTCTGAGGTGATAAAAGTAACTACTTTATTATTCTTTATTTAATTCCACCCTTTATCACTACGGCTCTGTGAGTGTGTGCCTGAGTGAGTCAGTGAGTTTTAGTGTGTATTTGTGTCTGTGTGTATCCATGTGTGTAATAATCCCGGTCAGTGTCTGAAGCCTGTGCAAGCCTGTGAGGGTGTGATATCTGCGGCAGGGAGCTGCTCCAGCTCCTCTGGAGAAGCAGATGGCCTAAAATAGCACAGACTGACAGGATCAGCCATGGACCACCAGCAGCAGCTGGCCAGCTGTTTCAAAATTCACCGTAAGGGCACAGAGGTAGTATAGCGTGATAAAGATCCGTTGTGGGTGTGTTTTTTTTTTTCACCAGGGCAGCTTTCCAAAAGAACAATGAAGATGAGATGCACAATTAGCTAAGCTGATCTCCTGAGCATCACTAGCAGAAGTAGACGAAGCACCATTTTAGGATGATTAGTGTTCTGATAACTGATTTTGGGAAGGCACACACCCCCAAAGCCAATAATTTACACTTTAATAGTTTTATTATGAAATTAGACCTAATTAGCTGATCAGTGTTAGGAACAAGATCCAACCATAATGGTGCATTTTCTTAAAATAGAAACAAAGATCGTTCCACACTTTGTTCAGCATGTGCCCATTTGGTTCAAGTCCTGCACTTTGTAAAAAGAAAATGGTCTCATCCGCAAAACCAGCAGCTTTGCGGTAACACAATTTATATCTAGATTTCAAGATATTTCCAAGACCATTATTAAAAAAGTGAAAAGAGTAGATAATGTCTCCTAGTTCCTTGGTCCCTGGTGTGTTCCTAAATTCTGCAAGTCCTATTTGTCTCAGTATTGTTTTCCTCAGAGTTTGCTGGTTCTCTCCCACCTCCACAAAACATTCCATATTCTAGGTATAAATGTATGTGCAAATATGTGTATACATTGTACCCTCTACCAGACTGGCATACTTTACCGAATGTAGTCCCACCTCATGTGTTCCCAGGACATGATCTGGATTCACTGTAATGCTGACAAGGATTGAGAGCTAACTGAAGAGAAATTAATTAATGAAAAGCTAATTAACTACATCTATAAAGCTGATACCATTATTTAAAAAAGGACACACCCACAATGACATGTCTTTTGATGATAAAGTGTTCCTGTATAGAAGTGTAATGCCGTGTAATGTAGAAGTATTGTATTGTAAAGAGGTGTAAAGTGGTGTAATTTAGCATAATACAGTGTGATGTAATGAACCCAGCCTTTAGGGATGCACAAGCCAGTGCACTCTTAGTGCCGGTCCCAAGCCCGGATAAATGATGAGAGTTGCGTTAGGAAGAGCATCCAGCGTAAAACATGTGCCAAATCAAATATGCGGATCACAAACCTGAATTTCATACCGGATCGGTCGAGGCCCGGGTTGCCAACGACCGCCACAGGCATTGTTAGCCAACAGGGTACTTTGGTTTAAAGAGGAGAAGGAGAGGTGGAAGATGTCTACAGAGACAGCAGGGAAAGGAGAAGTGTAGGAGAGTGGAAATGAGGGTGGGCACTTTAAATGTTGGTACATGACTGGTATAGGGAGAGAGATAGCTGATATGATGGAGCAGAGAAAAGTAGATATGCTGTGTTGTCAGGAGACCAAGTGGAAAGGAATTAAAGACAGGAACATTGGAGGTGGCATTAAACTTTTGTACTAGTGTGGATGGGAAGAGAAATGGTGTAGGAGTGATTCTGAAGGAAGAGTACAGTAAGAGTGTAGTGGAGGTGAAGAGAGTTTCTGATAGGGTGATGAACGTGAAACTGGAAGTTGAAGGGGTGATGATAAATGTCATCAGTGCTTATGCTCCACAAGTGAGTTGTGAGATGGAGGAGAAGAACATTTTTTTTGGAGTGAGTTAGATGAAGTGTACCTAGGAAAAAAAGATTAGTGATTGTGGCAGACTTCAATAGACATGTTGGGAACAGAGGTGATGAGGAGGTGATGGGTGGGTATGGCTTTAAGGAGAGGAATGGGGAAGGTGGTGGTGAAGAGGTGCTGGATGATTGAGCAACTGCTGCAGAAGTGATAAGGGAGACAGCTAGAAAGGTACTTGGTGTGACATCTGGAAAGAGAAAGGAAGACAAAGAGACGTGGTGGGGGAATAAGGAAGTGCAGGAAAGCATAAGGAGAAAGAGGTTGGCGAAACAGGATTGGGATCGACAGAGTGATGAGAAAAGTAGTCAGGAGTACAAGGAGATGCGGCAGCAGGTAAAGAGGGATGTGGCGAAAGCCAAGGAAAAGGCATATAAAGAGAGCATGATAAGTTGGACACTAAGGAAGGAGAAAAGGATTTGTACCGATTGGCCAGGCAGAGGACCGAGCTCGGAAGGAAGTGCTGCAAGTTAGAGCAATAAAGAATGGAGATGGAAATGTGTTGACTAGTGAGGAGAGTGTGTTGAGAAGGTGAAGGGAGTATTTTGAGCAGCTGATTAATGAGGAAAATAAGAGAGAGAGAAGATTGGATGATGTGGAGATAGTGAAGCAGGAAGTGGATAGGATTAGTAAGGAGAAAGTGAGAGCAGCAATTGAGAGGATGAAGAGTGGAAAGTCGGTTGGACCAGATGACATACCGGTCAAAGCATGGAGATGTTTAGGAAAAATGGCAGTGGAGTTTTGATCTAGATTGTTTAACAAGATTTTGAAAGGTGAGAGGATGCCTGAGGAATAAGGGAGATTACAGGGGAATTCATTTGATCGGTCACACCATGAAGTTATGGGAAAGAGTAGTAGAAGCCAGGCTGAGAGAAGAGGTGACCATTTGTGAGCAACAGTATGGTTTCATGCCGAGGAAGAGCACCACAGACACATTCAGAAGGACAGAAGGAATTGCATTGTGTGTTTGTGGATTTAGAGAAAGTGTACGACAGGGTGAAGAGAGAGGAGTTGTGGTACTGTATGAGGAAGTCAGGTGTGTCAGAGAAGTATGTGAGGGTGGTGCAGGACATGTATGAGGACAGTGTGACAGTAGGAATGACAGACTGGTTCAAGGTAAGGGTGGAACTGCATCAAGGATCGGCTCTGAGGCCTTTCCTGTTTGCAGTGGTAATAGACAGGTTGACGGACACAGTCAGACAGTAGTCTCCTTGGATTATGATGTTCGCAGAAGATATTGTGATTTGTGGCGAGAGTAGGGAGCAGGTTGAGAAGAGCCTGGAGAGGTGGAGGTATGCACTGGAGAGAAGGGGAATGAAAGTCAGTAGGAGTAAGACAGAGTACATGTGTGTGAATGAAAGGGAGGGCAGTAGAGTGGTGCGGTTGTAGGGAGGTGGGGAAGGTGGAGGAGTTTAGGTACCTGGGGTCAACAGTGCAAAGTAATGGAGCATGTGTTAGAGGAGTAAAGAAAAGTACAGTACACAAAAGGCAGGAGGTGGAGCTGGAGGTTGCAGAGCTGAAGATGTTGAGGTTTTCGTTAGGAGTGACGAGGATGAACAGGATTAGAAATTAGTTTATTAGAGGGACAGTGCATGTAGGAAATTTTGAAGAAAATGGTACAGTGTAGTGATGAGAAAAGTAGTTTTATATAGTAGTGTAAAGTAGTGAAATATATTGTATCGTATAGTGTATAGTATAGTGATGTGTAATGTAGTATAATATAGTAGTTTAAAGTAGTGTAGAGTAAAGTGTCATGTATTTCAGCATAAATATCAGCAGGCAATAATGCAGTTTAGTGATGTGTAATGTAGTGTAAAATATTGCAATGTACTGTACATACAATAATGCAGTGCAATGAGGTACAATGTGGGCTAATGTAGTTTTATATAAAATTATCACAAAACCATGATGATGTGACTTTTAATGATAAAAAAAAATGTGCCCCTAAACCAGAAGTAACACCAAAATTGTTATCAAATACAAACATTATTTATGGTTTGTACTCATGTACTGATTTGGTAGCAACACAAGTCGGCTCTTTAAAAGGTTTCCTGGTTGACTGAACAGCATTGATTGCATAAAAATCTCTACCAGAGAGCACCTAACCACATAAATTGAACAGCCAGGTCCTCGATGGTTGCATTATCCCACCAATTCAAATTAGCACTAATATATTTAATGAGCCTGAAGAAGAGCAGACAGAATGGAATAACATGACATAATGTTCAGTTTAATTGAAGCTGAAATGAAGTGTGGAAATGAGCATAGACTTAAGCCTCTTTTGTATGTTCTGATCCTGTATTATATGTGTAAGGCTAAATACTAATACGCTCTTACAACCCCCTTTTTTTTAGCTTTCTTAACACTGCTAAATAGCTGAACGCCTCCTGGCTAGCCTATCAACTGACTGAATGTGAAGTGGTGGATCATGGGTTTGGAAGCAGGGTTGGAGGAAATTAGATGGAAATTGAAGCGACCCGTTGCTTTCCCACATGCTTTATAAGCCTTGTTGTTTTGTCTCGCCATGTGCTGGATTTGTAAACTGTGCACAGCACAATGTTAGGCATTAGTTGAATACTAGTTTAATGATACCAGTAGGCTGATTGCCTTTTCCCAGTTGCGGTATTCGGCCCAATTCACGTGCTACCGATGCAAGAATGAACTGTGTACCATTTTCTGATTATCTTGGTCTGCAACTTCGAGTTTTTTTTGGGGGAAGTTGAATTATTTTAATTATCTCACAATCTTATTTATAATTGGACCTTGGCGCATTACTCTTGGCAGTCGTTGTAAGTACATGGTGAGCATGTCTATTGCTTTAAGCTGTTCATTACCTCTGCATAGGTGCTCCATGTGCAATATTAATTACATGACTAATGGCCAACATGGCTGCCTGATTAGCCACCTTAGCAATCAATATCTTTTATATTCACAAGAGGGTGCTGAGATTCTACAGCAATATCGTTTCACAGAGAAAAGGTCGAGGTACAGAAAGCCCCAGCAGTCTCTAGTGGAGAAAATCAAACCTCCCAGTATGCCCTTGACTGATATAATCGCTCCACTGCAAATGCTACACAAACTCGCAGTGACTGGGAGGAGAGATTTTCAATTACGGACCCAAATTTACCCCAAATCTCTCGCTGATGAAGACGTTCACTCCGTTGTTCAACAGCAAGCATAATGAGTGCTGATTGAATTACACTCTGCTTGTACAAGAAGAACAAGGTTTTATTTACAACCCATGGGTAAATGAACACTGTAGATGCTATATTAACAATGCTGAAGGTCAAAAAACCAAAGTGTGTTTTCTCAACAAAACGTACTTCCTCTATTATGGATTAATTAGCTTTAATAAAGCACTTTTTTGGTATCAGTGTATGGAAATTGTTTTTTATATAGCTGTATAACTTTTTTTTCTGAACTCTGGATTTGTTCAAAGCTCAAACCATGTTTTTGTGTTCTTCCTCTCATTGAGTGTTACAACAAAGATAAATATGATAAACCCTCTTATTTTACAGCATATTATAGTAAAGAAGTATAGCGTTATGTGAAGCAGTTCAGTGTTTTGCAGAGTTTAAAAAAACTAGTTTAAAACAGTGTAGTGTACATTGTAATGAAATATAGCGTAGTGTGTAAAGCAATGTAATGTGGTGAAAAAGTACTGGAAAGTAGTGTAGTGTTTTCTAAAGTGCAAATTATCAATTGTAGTGTAGTGTAATTACACTCTAAATTTGTAATTTAGAGTGTGTTAGAGAAGTGAAGAAAAGAGTGCAGGCCGGGCGGAGTGGGTGGAGAAGAGTGATAGCAGGAGTGAATTGTGATAGAAGAGTATCTGCAAGAGTAAAAGGGAAAGTTTATAGGACTGTGGTGAGAACTGAGATGTTGTAGGTTTAGAGACAGTGGCATTGAGTAAAAGACAGGAGGTGGAGTTGGAGGTAGCAGAGCTGAAGATGTTGAGGTTTTTGTTGGGAGTGACGAGGATGGACAGGATTAGAAATGAGTTTATTAAAGGGACAGCGCATGTAGGATGTTTTTCAGACAAGGTGAGGAAGACGAGATTGAGATGGTTTGGACATTGCGGTAGGAGAATGCTGAGGATGGAGCCACCAGGAAGGAGGAAGACCAAGGAGGAGGTTTATGGATGAGGTGAGGAAAGACATGCAGGTGGTTGGGTTGAAAGAGGCAGATGTAGAGGACAGAGGGTATGGAGACAGATGATCTCCTGTGGCGCCCCCTAATGGGAGAAGCCGAAAGAAGAAGTGCAGTGTAATTTAATATTGTGTAGTGCTGAATAAAGTAGTATTGTGATAATGCGTTGTGCATTGTTGTGTAGTGTAAAGTAGTAAATAGTACTGTACAGTAATGTCTAAAGTAATTAAAAGTTAAATGTTGTGAAGTAACATAAAGAAGTATACAGTACTGTAAAGTAATGAAAGTAGTGTGAAATACTGTAAAGTAGTGTGAAGTAGTTTAAAGTAATGCAAAGAAGTGTACAGTAGCGCAAAGTATACAGTATTGTGAAGTAATGTAAAGTAGTGTAAAATATTGTTAAGTAGTGCAAAGTATTGTGAGTATTAAGTATATGAAGTAGTTGAAATTATTGTATAGTAGTAAAAATATCGTAAATTAAAAAAAAAAGGGTAAATAAGTATGAAGTAGTATAAAGTAGTGTAAAGTAGTCTACAGTGGTGTAAAGTAATGTAGGTAATATACAGTAGTGTAAAGTATTATGAAGTAGTGTACATTGATGAAGTAATGTAAAGTAGTGTACTGCAATGTAAAGTAATGTAGGTAATATACAGTAGTGTAAAGTAATATGAAGTAGTGTACAGTGATGAAGTAATGTAAAGTAGTGTACAGTGTAAAGTAATGTAGGTAATATACAGTAGTGTAAAGTAATATGAAGTAGTGTACAGTGATGAAGTAATGTAAAGTAGTGTACAGCAGTGTAAAGTAATGTAGGTAATATGCAGTAGTGTAATGTAATATGAAGTAGTGTACAGTGATGAAGTAATGTAAAGTAGTGTACAGTAGTGTAAAGTAATGTAGGTAATATACAGTAGTGTAAAGTATTATGAAGTAGTGTACACTGATGAAGTAATGTAAAGTAGTGTACAGCAGTGTAAAGTAATGTAGGTAATATACAGTAGTGTAAAGTAATATGAAGTAGTGTACAGTGATGAAGTAATGTAAAGGAGTGTACAGTAGTGTAAAGTAATGTAACGTAGCGTATAATACTATAAAGTTGTGTTGTGCAAAGTAAATAGTGTGAGATCATGTAAAGTATGAAGTGCTGCAGTATTTAGTATGGTGTCATGTAATACAGGTTGTCAGTGTAATGTGATGTAGTGTTGAGCAGAATGCTATTGGCTGTGTGAGGATTTTATAATTGAATAGTACACTTTCAGAACTTGTTCAGAGTAAATAAAGTGAACATTGCTACAGGTAGTCTATAGTAGCTACTGTACAGTACAAATTTGTAATATTGCCTATGTGTAATAATAGTGTGTGAACATGAAACTACATTATTGGTCACTGATGTGCATGTGGTGTTCATCTAAAAGATATTTCAATGTTAACTGAATTATTTAATGATCTGAATGTAATTGTTATTATAAAATGATGGGCCAATAGAAATAAATTCACTTTTATTCTAACTATATGATGCATTTTTTTATTGTGTGTATAATCTGTAATGGAAAATCGCTAGCATCAGCGATGTTCCTAATTGCACTGTGCCTAATGGTACTGATTATAGAAGCAAGCAATGGAGGGAAAATGCAAAGAGATGGCACAAAGAGGTTAGTCAGTTTGCTAAATAGAGCCTATGCATCTCTTTCTCTGTTTTTCTTTCTCCCTCTCTGTGAATGTGTTGCTTAGTGATGAGTGAGAGACAAGGCCAAACTACACCATGAGTTGAACTTGAGAATAATGGATCGAACATTCTTGCGTTTCTCAGCCACCTTTCTAACGCAGCATTCTAGTACTACAAAAGTAAAAAAAACCTGAGTTAAAAAGCCATGTCTCAGAGCCATAAACATTAATTATAAATCTGGGGAACCCCAAACAAAACCTCTGTCCTAATTATTGTGCTCAGTCGTCTGAGTGAAACAGGATGGCAGCTAAAGAGAATAATTCATGTCTCTCTGAGGCACTGCGAGTGCAGCACAGCGTCTGAATATAACAAATGAGATTGTTTCCCGTGCACGCCCTTTAAAGCAAAGCACCCACGAGCCGGGAGTATACAATCGATAAAAGCAATCTTTTAAACCGGGACGATGTCTAAATCCAAATGCATGCTGGGTCATTGAAACTAGGCTAAAGATCAGCCTCGGAAAGAGAAATGGTTATGCCGATGCTTTGGCGCAACAGAAAAACCTACACTTCTCCACAGAAAAAAACACTGGGACTGCAATTTTATTTGTGATGCATGCTGGGAGAGGCGTCGTCTGGCTACGGCAAAGGGGATTCACTTCAATAGCAACTTGATATACCACCTAATACTGTATCTATGGAATCACATTATCCTGGGCTAAAAATAATAATAATAAAAAAACACAGACGAAAGATATGCAAAACCATTCTCATACTTACAGCTGTCTTCCTCCTCTGAAATGAGTTTCACCACATAACAGGCGTAGATGAACCCAGCGAGCTGAAAACACACACACACACACACACACACACACACACACACACACACACACACACACACACACAAACACATTAGTTCTAAGAGCACCTGCTTTCCAAAAAACCCCTGCTGAACCTCATTGAAGAAATAAACTGCAATTTCAGCAATACAGATGTGACCCTTGACCCTATAATAACTTGTGAAGTGCCTTGCTGTCTGCACAAGACCCAGATCTGAATATGTGACCTCTTGAAAGAATATTAAAAGTAAGACATCCCTAAATTTACCTCAAATTTTATCCCTAATCAGAATCCGAATCAGAAAGAGCTTTATTGCCAAGTATGTTTACACTTACAATAAATTTGTTTTGGTGATAGAAGCTTCAGTTGCACATTTTTAAAGTAAATCGTACATAAAAAAAAAAGAAAATGAATGTAGTAGAATAGAAGTATAGAAGTTATTGCACATTTTTTATAAAGAAAATAAATGTAGTATTATTCCACATAAAAGTACAGATTTAGATTAGTAAAAGTAGTATTGCACGTGTTTTGTTTTATTTTATTCATTTATTTTAATGAGCGAGCCAGTGGCGACAGTGGCAAGGAAAAACTCCTTGAGATGTTATGAGGACGAAACCTTGAGAGAAAGCAGACACAAAAAGGGAATCCATCCTCATCTTGGTGACACTGAAAGTCCATTCATTTCAGTTCCATTATTGTTAAGGTTATCAACTGTTCAGTGAGACTCGAGGGTAAAACTGTTCATGGTGATTGCACTTGTAAGCCATTGTAGCAAAATGTTTAAATTAGTTACAGGCCAAATCCATCTTCATGCTCCTTGAGTTTAACCTTCCACATAAACCTCATGGTTCCCCTTCAGGAACTCAAGCTGCGTCAACAACGCTTTGGGAACACGTTGTCCACGCTCTAAATCATGTGTGTAATCAGTCTAATGGAAAGCGCGGCGTCATCAGCGGGGTGACGTTACGACCAGGAAGCTATAAAAGCACATGTAGTGAAAACGTTGCTAGCTTCTGTTTGTTCGGGAAGCACTCTGTGTGTGTTTGTCTGGATGAAGAAATGAAAGCGACTGGTAAGAGAAATCAGTTTTTCGGCCTATGTGTCGCTTTGGGAGCGAAGCATGCTAGGGCGCTTTTCGAGGGAGCCGATTGCGCAGATTGCGCTCGCATGTCAATGTGAACGCCCCGCTCCCGCAAAGCACTCTTTGAGGAGGATGCTCCTGCTCCTCCTGGTTCTGGCCCCGCTTTCTCTTAGGCGAAGCGGTGTTCGAGGACCTAGGGCTCGCAGGTGGTCCTAGCAGAGGGTTTGGAAACGGGCTTGTCCCTTTCTCCTTCCTCACCTGCTGGGTCCAGCGTTCTCTCGCAAGGATCAGAGGCACGCCTTTCATCGGTTTTTCCCTCTGTGATGAGAGCGCCCAGCTTCGCCTCTCTTTCTATGAGGCAGGGCCATGCTGCTGAACGCCCCTCTGGTGCCGACTGGCCTCTTCGGCGACGCTGTCAAAGCAGTCGTTGATAGGGTCCAGGAGGCAAAAAAGCAGTCAGCGGCGTTTTAGCACTTTCTCCTACGCCACTTATCTGGGGTTGCTCGGCGGACGCAGCCCCAACCTCAACCCAGCACCCTCAGGCACCAAGATGTGCAAAGGCAGAGCGTCACTACTCACACTCCCCCTGCTACAGACACTATGTGATGCTAATACAGGACCATCTGGACCTCTATTTATATATATATATATATATATATATATATATATATATATATATATATATATATATATAATCAATGAGAATATGAGAATTATTCTCATTTGTAATTCGAAATATTCATTAATTTGTTCATTGATTCTTTAAAACTGATTCCATGTGCAAATCATTGGGCATTTTTTTTTTCATTACAGATACAAATCACTGAAACAGGACTTAAGAAAAAGCTCATCGTGAATAACAATGTAATGTTAAATAAACACCACTATGCTGGTTTGTTACAGTGCTGACAGCATGTAAAGAAGTGTTGGTGTACAGTGAGGTGAATCTGAGGGAGGTGTAGAAAAGCAGAGCTGGATAAAGATATCAGAGGTGATGAAGAAAGGAGAGCATATGTTCTCTCTGAGGAACTGCCAGGGCTTGAGCTTTACAGAGCCAATTGCTGTTTATTGGAGTTACGAAATGGAGGAGGAGATACAGTAATTTCTTGAAGAGATAATGCACAAACAACACTGAGTTGTTGTCAATAGAAGTTCAGTAGTTAATGTTCAGAATCACAAACACAATGTTTAATCCTTAATAACAACCTGGAGCCCACTGGTATAAGATAATACTCACTGGCTGTTACTGTCCCCACTCTGAAGTTGATTATTTTCCAAGGGCAGCCCTTCCTGAAGTGTTTTATTCCCGCCACAGAAGTTTACCATTACGACTAATTCTTTATTGATTAAATGACAACGTGTCATATGTTTATAACAGATTATAGTTACTGTACATGGAATGTTTGGACTTACAATATAGGAGTGATAAACGATCATGCCCTCACCAGCCTCTTCAATTTGA